>NW_020328073.1:0-38485 GCF_001858045.2 Oreochromis niloticus | reverse complement strand
AATATCTGTACTCTCTACTGTTTGGGTCAACAGTATCATCTTTTATACTCGGAGTTACAGTCGGTGGAGTTGTGGAAGAGGACAAAGGATGAAAGGAGTGACAGCTTTTAAGTGGCAGGTAATTTCAAATTCAACGTTTCTATCAACTCAACAAACATCAGCAAACACACAAATTGTTCATGTGCAGTTTGTCGCTCAGTGTGTTGCTAGCTAAAGGCCGAGCTGCTGTATTTCACAGGAGAGAAAAGAAAAGAGAGCTAACTTCACTCAGAGATGAAGAAAGATGTAAGAAAAACAGACGGCTTTTGTATATGATGTATTTTGATAAATTATGTGCTATTATTTGAAACATCCTGCAAAACAAACTAAGCTATAATGGGTACTACCAAATACTGGGTAGGTTGCTCAGGATAAACAGGTTAATCCTGATTTTAGATTAACTTACTTCGTACTGTCTAGTATAAAGACAGTATAACAGTATAGTGTCAGTGCAGTTTGTGAAACTGTGTACATCTTGTTGAATTCAGTTGTGTAAATCCACAAAGAGCAGCATGTCAGCTGATCACAGCATTTACATGAAAAATCTACTGTAGCTGTTAGTGTGTTCCCCACGCTGAGCCACTAAACAAATCTTAGGGTTCCCCTACTTACTGAATCCCATTTTAACCCCTGACTGTGCTCATTTTACTATTTAGGTGTGTCGGCAAAGTCACCCTCTACAATGAAGACAACAGAAAATAGTTTGACTGCTTAAATCCACTATAACAGATTCAAACTAAGTACATTCACTAGATTAAAATTTAAAGTCAACAATATTTGTCTCTCATGTACTAATATTTTTTATTATATGAATATAGCACAATGTTCAGTTACCTTTGTACAAAAATGGAGAGTAGAACCGACCTTCAAAGAGCTACTTTTTACTTTCTTACTTTGAGTACATTTCAGAGCCTGTACTTTCACTTTTACTTGAGTAAAAAGGTTCCTTCAGTACTTCAACCTTTACTGGATTATTTTTAACACAGGTATCTGTACTTCTACTTATTTAGAGAAAGTCTGTACTTTTGCCACCTCTGGTTAAATCACAGATTTCATTTTAATTTACTCTAATAATATATAACACAGTATTTGGTAATTTGCAAACTTATTTTTTACTTGGTTTTAACCCAGACGGTCATTCAAAAACAGATGGTTGACCATGTCTCTGGATTCTCTTTTCTAGTATCATAATGTACATCTTCTAACCAAAAATGTAATGACACTTGTGTCTCACCAGCATCATAAATAACATATTGCATGGAGGATTAGACCATGAACACATCATTATGACAAAACAGTCACTGATTGTGTTCTTATTCAATCAACTTCTGGTTTTAAGCTCTAATAGATTTCTTAAATCATGTATAAACAAAGCCCTTAGTATCCTTATCAATAGCTTGTTGTTGGAATAAAACCTGGCTATTGTATTTTTACAGAGAAGATGCACTCACAGAAGTGGTTTGTGTGACTCTCACAACATAAAATTTATAGGCCTTTGGGGAGTGTTATTCAAAGTTACATGTCCAGGACAGCAGCTTCATATTTCCTTTAAGCCTCTTTTCAGATCCCACACTGTGTATGAATGTCAGAGACATCAGTCTGCCTGACTCTGGGAGAGTGGGACGCTGCCAGAGGTGCAGCGCATCTCTGGTTAAGTTCGTACCAGAGACGGAAAGAGGGAACAAGCGGGGGGCAGAAACCAGAGAGGGCTCCTTTTCCTCCTCCGGGTCCCAAAGAAAGGATGTATGGCACACAAGCTGCAGACCCCCTCAGATAATTAAAAGTGAGGTATAAATCAGTGTGTAAGCAGTAATCACACAGGCTCCTGCCAGTCCCCACAACGATCATAAATCTGAAGGAAACAAAGCTTCAGCACTAACAAAGGCTCTGTAATCCCATTGATTTGGGGTTGGATATGCATTTCATAGAAACCACATTGCCCCTCTACTGTTGAAATAACACATGCGTAGCACTTGGGTCATGTTTTTTTAAATGATTTAAATGGATCAAGGAGGAAGTAAACACTCTTGTACCTAAGTACAAAGTAATTTCAGTTCTAACACTGCATCTGAACTCTTAATCTCCTTGGTTTGTATTAAATACATTTCTTGAAGAGGGGAAAAGAGAAGAAACGACTTCACTTTGCATTTTTGACATGAACAGGAAAAGCCAAATGAAGACGATGTTAGTCATCCTTGGTGTGAGGATGGAGGGGTGACTGCAGAGCAACCCATCAGGCATATATTGATTTGTTAAAAAAATGTGAAAAGTGTGAAAAATGAAAAGAAGTTATTGATCCTCACTGAAGTCATGCTGATTAAAGCTTGAAAGGAGAAGGAGGTCAATAATGGTGGACCAGTGAATGTATCCTGATAAGGTCAGAAAGAGGTTCAACAACAACAACAACAACAACACTGCAAGCACTAATTTAATCAAATTTGCTTGACTACCATTAATATTTCTAACAACAACTGAATTTCTATAAGTTAACATCCCTAAGAGTGATTTCAAAAGACGAATGATAATGTCGTGATCAAATAAAGCGAGTCTAACGTTTCTTGTTCTTTGATTTTACCTGTTACTGAAAGAGAGTCAGTGACTAGGACCTCCAGCATCAGGATCAAAGCCAGTCTCATGTGTTGATCTGTCAACTGTAAAACACTATGCCTGAGGACTTGTGCAGCTTATAGTGAAGAAATGACTCCCTCCTCCCTCTGTCACGCAATGAAATCAAGATGAAAAGCTTAGCACCTTGAAATCTCATGCAACGAGAGGCAGGAGTTACAGGCGAAATCTGGTGAGAGTTACTAACTGGAAAACAAGACAGAGTCTCAACGTGATGAAAAATAATTAAAAGCCTGTTTTAATAAGCTGGCAGTTTTGGTGTCTGGGATGTAAAAGAAGTAATTGGATCCATTACTTTATAAGCCACATAACATAACCTCAAGCATTAAGCAAAGCTGGTATTATTACAGCTAAACAGACAAAAACACACAAAAACCTTCACATCTAAGACCACTTGGCAATAAAGCAGAGACGGATTATAGCACATTTGAGCTATCAGAACAAACATGTTTGTACTTATCCCTTTGCTAATCTACAGGGATCAAAGCTTGTTACTGAGATTACCTGCTAATCAGGAAAAAAAAAGCTCAAGTGGAGCCAACAGACAATGATTTTATCCAGTGGTGTGTGTTCAAGACCTCATGTGATCAATAAGGCAGTAAGCGCACATTTAAATCACAGCGCCCTCTGTTCTTGGGTAAACATCCAAGTGAATGGGAAGAACAACAATAGTAAAGTCAGTGTTTTCTCAGTCAGGCCGCCGATTTAAACAATAATGACTTTTAATGTGGACCTGTGATTACACTGTCACTGTGAAATATGGGTCTTCTTGACTGCATTGGAAATGAGAGTCTAAACGTGAATTACTACTCCAGCATAGATTACGGCAGTGCACCAGGTAAGGCAATCTTCATAAATTCAAATCTAATCTTAACAGAGCAGGTGTCAGCCCTCCGGAGAAGGACTTTACCGAGGGGGACGCGTGGCCGGAGACAATGCCAGCGCTCAGTCTCTACGTAGGTAAGCTACAAGAAGGGACCAAGTTTGAGATTTTTCTGAAGGGATCAAGATAGGAAACTCTCAGAAAGGATGTATAGAAAAAATGTGATTTAGGCTAAAAATCCTTACAATCATACTTCGGTTTCTGTATATTTTCTTGCTGTATGAATGGTAAACAATAAAGAGACAACTTAATGAGCAAATGCGAGTCAGGTCTCATTATTTGTCATGAAGCTTTCAATTGTCCAGAATTTTTGTTGTTCCTTTTTGTCCAGGATGTGTGTCAATCATAATTCTTTTCCACATTAAGCAGTGACACAGCGGTGACAATCACAGGGAGTGTGGTGAAGCAAGCAGTGGCGTCTGTCAGCACTTTGTCAGGGGCTGCAGCTCTGGTTTATCTATTCCCTGCCTGCGACTACAAGTGATCACAGTTTGATGGCTCAAGCCATGCTGCTCACAGGGATATTCTATTCAAGTAACAATGCTGTCATTGATGTCTTCCAGCCTGTGGGGCACTGCAGTTATGATTGCGCAGTTCTTATTAGCAGCAGACATGTTGACAGGGTTCCTTTCATTAAGTTGACAGCATCGATATCTCACACATATGTGAAGAACAGCGCTATGGTTACAACACTTTTTCCTCAGCTTTAATTCTTAATATCCACTTTAGGTTTAGCTCTAAAAGGAAAGCACTCTTTAGGACTCGGAGGCAGCAGGCTTTGTACTTTCTTTCTGAGAATTTGGAATCTAAGCCAGTCCCTGTTTATGGTATAAATGTTGCATATAATGGAGTTTAAAGATGATTGCAACATTACAATCACTAATAAGGAACTATTTGACATGTAGAAGCTGACTTATTTCTAAGGTTCTTGGAAGGATTTCCACTTTGGCTCTTCCTGCTAATCGAATATGAATCCATGCATGCCTTCCCCTAAGAAGGTGTATCTATTATAAATTACCCTTTGCTCCACTGATACATCATGCATTAACCTTTGCCAGCTGACAAGTCATTAACTGGCCTTGTTAACTGAGATGCATCGGCAGTGTGAGTCGCATTAGCAACCTTCAAATTCCAATATAACTTCAAATCCTCGAGGGCCGTTTCATTGGTTCCAGCAGGTACTGGACACAGAAGAAATGAAAACAGTTGTGGATTTTTGGCACTTTCAGTTGCTCCTGGTCAAAGAAAAGCATATATTTCGAAACCCCTCACCCCATGACACCGACACAGTAAAGGTCAAAGCCCCGAGCGTGCCACTGAGCTGGCAGAGGATAGTGTAGCAGAAGCTTTCATGCCTCACCGCTCCCCTACCATGTTCTCCCCAAGCAAACAAATACATTTGCATGTCATTCCCACCATGCAGATGAGCAGGAAATCACAAAGGAGTTCTTACAATGGTGAATTACTGCATTATAGTGTGTTGTGTGTGCGCTTGTACACTTCTGTAAATGTAAGACAAAAGGATATTAGAAAGAGATTAAAATAGGTGAGTGAATCGGGGGATTTTTTCTTTCTCTCTCTTTTTTTTTTTACACATTCACTGCATGAGCTGCACCCAAAGTGCTCCCTCTTTCCATGTTAAGGTATATTGGAGGAAAGCATTTGAAATAGGGAATAAAAAGCAGCTGAGCGAAAATGCATCTCGCTTGACTCCCTCAAGCCTCGCATGTCGCCATTATCCTTCTTGTGTATGATTCTCTGATGCCTCATATGCTCTGGAAAAGTGCTTCTCTCATTAAAAAACAATTGATATCTCCAATTTCTAATTAAATAGGACATTATCTCAAAGACAAGCTGAGTGGAATGAGGCCCTTAAACGAGTTATGAAAAAGACTAGCTGCTCATTGCCTAATCATGCTTATGTTGATCTCAATGGTGTCTACGCACTTGGCTGATACTCAGAATAAAGCGGGTTATTACACAGCTTATCTATCCAACAGAATGGTTTGTTTTCTCAAGATCTATTAGTAATTTGAAAGTGCTTCTTTGCGAAGATAAAGCCCATGTGGTTTGTGGCATTTGATGGAAAATGAGCCACGGTATAAATAGGCCTTTGTTTTTTTTTTCCACTGCTCCTCAAATGATTTTCTGCTTAACACGGTTTCAAAATGAACAAGTGTATTTTTGACACAGCTCATCATTCAAATGTATAGAGTTAATGAGTGGCAGGAAAAAAAATAGCCTGTCACTTTTACTTAAAAGTGCAAATCAAAAAGAAAAACTTTTAGCAAAGCAGCCAAGAGGTGAACACTTCACTATGAGGAAATACAGCGCGGAGTACATCAAAATCAGCTGAAAGAAACAGCCGGGTTTGCTCTGGGTTCTCCTCCAACATCCTCTGCAGTCCTCATCTATTATTTTTAATCTTTGCAAAAGAGTATCAATGTCTGTGTCAGTCAGTCCGCACTGGCATCTCAATGATGTCATTTGTTTCCAGCAAACAACCTGCTGTTTTCCGGGAGCAGGTGGCATTTACTAGTTTTCCAGGACAGTGCTCTAACACACTGTGGAAGAGGAGCATCCTGTTCCACTGCATCTGCCCTGCTGACAGCGTGAGCAGCTCACTGGCCCGAATATTTTCACGAACACTAAGTGTTTCGCTGTCAGCTCACATCACATGCATGCTACATGATGACCGATCCTCTCTCTGTGTGTGTGTGAGCATGTTACAGACCACAAAAGGTCAGTAGCAATGGGTAAATCATAATCCTAGAAAGACCAATTGGAAAGCACAGGTACAACAGTGACATGCATGATATTTATCACTTGCTTCAACATTTTAACATGTATCCTTTAAATGTATTTCATGAGATATATATATGAATATACACAACATACCATAAAAATCCTCTGATATGGTTTAGTGATGTGAGGGAAGCAAGTGTAACCCCTTCACCAACATTAAATTGTCCCATCTAGCATGCATCAGTGATTTAATGCTCTATAAAAAGAATAACTACCCTAAAAGGCACCTTCCTGTCGCTGTGCCATGGAGCCACGATGGCACTGCAATTCCTGGCCAGCGTGCCATTCATGAAATGATGACAAGACACAGTCCAAATGACCAGCACCAGGGCTGTCTGAACCTGATAAAGACACATAATTGCACAGCCTCATTTATCTCTCAGGGTCAGTCCCATCTCTACCCGATAGGAACTTTCATGCTCGAAACTGAGTTCAATTTCAGATAACATGTCTCCAGCATTTCATTCAGCTGCTCGCTTACTGTAGATGTGTACCGCAATGAACTGAGAAATAATGTGCTAAATGACGAAGGGCTTTCACGCTGTCACATCGGCTAACATCCTGAAAGATCAGGAAAGCTCAGCAATGTCATCGTCTCGCTATTACTCCTCCTGGTTCATTTGGTATCTGTGTAAAGCAAATGACTGTTATTGCTGTATTATGGGCTACGTGTGCCTCACTTTAATTTAAATAAATGAATACACACAGCCTTCTTGTGTAAACACCATCGTTACAAAAGACTCAGATTCATAGTAGCTATAAAAGGACAGCAGTAACTAGAAGCACTTGCAGTTTAAGGTTTAACACAAGGAAAGGATGCAGCGCCTACGCTCTGTAACGGAAGAATCCTTGTCTTATGATATAGAAAGAAGCCAGTTTTTCAGAGACAAAATAATAAGGTCAAGGCTTCAAAATATGACTTCGCTAACCAGTTTTTAAAACACGGAGGCTATAATTTTCGATGTATGACTTTTACATGACTGAAAGTCATCTTATCGATGAGAATAATTACAATATCTAGTTTGGTCTTTAGCTGCTTTGTTTTAATATACTCAGCAGTACTCTAATTGAGAAACAATAATAAGAACATATATTGTACTGACTGAGAACAGATATTGGTAGACAAAGTAGCAGGCCTCAAACTACGGTTGCCCTGAGAGGCCAAACGGACTGTAACTTAAAAACACCAGCAATAAGAAAACGCTGCAAAAGCACACAAAACACAACGGAAATAGGAAAACAACAACGGAAATAGGAAAAACAAAAACAGAAACAGGAAAAAATAGATTTCCAAAAGCACAAAGGAAGTGTTTCTGGGGAGACAATAACCTGACGGACCAGTTGCAGTTTGTGAGGAAAGAAAAGGTGAGAGGTAAGTATGTTAGCCTAACTATTAGCCTAAAATCCGTCATCAGTATTATATGAATCGTGATAAAAACCTACCACGTTTTGGGTTCCTGCAACTGGACCGTCGGGTTATTGTCTCCCCAGAAACACTTCCCTTGTGCTTTTGGAAATCTGTTTTTCCTATTTCTGTTTTTGTTTTTCCTATTTCTGTTTCTTTTTTCCTATTTCCATTTTGTTTTCCTATTTCCGTTGTGTTTTGTGTGCTTTTGCAGAGTTTTCTTATTGCTGGTGTTTTCTTAACTTGCAGTCTGTTTGGCCTCTCAGGGCCACCGTATCAAACAACTTTAAAAGGTGTCACAACACCTGCTACAGAGCATGAACATTTAAATTTACTCTCAGCTCCCATTTGTCTACTGGTGTGTTATTGTTGACCCCAAAGCAGAGTTTGAGGCCTGCAGGTTCTAGAATGCTTTGAACATATCCATGATCAGATGGCTTAAGTGCTCTTTAAATGCCATACATTTAGATTGTGCACTACAGACTAGTAAACTGTGGTAATGTTAGCACATAGGCACCGCTGCAACCTTTTCTATGAAACTGCTGTTGTCTTTTAAAAATGTTTCTAACATTCAGATTTAGCAATGAGAATCTTTAAAATAATGTAGAACATGCATGGAAGCAATATATTGATACGTTGTTCCCAGGTAGTAACTTCTAAGTTTCAAAATCATGACCCACATCGTAAATTTCTCCAAAGCTGCAATTTATATTCATAGACCTTTAAAATGTCAGTTACACCTCAGGAGAGATATTCAAGTCTTATGAAGTCTCAGGGTTCAGGATCCCTTTACATTTTATTTGACAAAGGGATTATTGTAAAAATACGACTTAGAAGGAACAGCTGCCTAAAGTCAGGTTTAAACCTAATTTCTAAGACACAGCTAAAATTTGGAGTCTTAAACAGTGTTAATATAATATCATGATGTCTGGTGACTTCACGAACCACGATCAGCTCATCAGTAAATTGAAATGAACACAGTAAGAGTAAAATTATACACAACTCTGGCAAAAAGAGAATACAATCAAACTAAAAATGCACTCTCTGCATCACCATTTGACAGTTGATAAAATGTACATTAAAGAATCACCAAATAAAATTAAAAAGTAGTATTAAAAAGGTAATATATCTCTTTATTTCATTATTGAAAAGGCATTTTGAAATTGTCTGAAATAATGTATCAAATAAATAGAACATAAAAGATATTTTAACTCTGTTTAATGAAATTTTACTCCATTTAATTTAATTATGTAATTTAGTGTGTGACAGGCAGGATTAAGACCCAGATGCAGGACTCATGGGACAAGAAATGAACTCAAAACAACTTTAATACTGGAGAATTTCAAAACACACAAAAAAAGGCAAAACAAGGCAGGGCTGAAGCCAAGAATTCAAAACTAATAAGCTAGGGGGGAAACATGTAACAAGGGTGCATAGCATTGAGGGAAGCTGTGACAAGAGGAAGAGTCCAATGACAGTCAGCGTAATGGGGGCAAAGGAAACAGGTGGGAACAGAGCTGACTAATCACAGAGACAAGGGAAGTAGAAGAAAACCAAAAAAGGACGAGTGAGAAGAGAACGTGAAAATAAAACAGCAAATATCTAACACAAACACAGACCTGCAAAACTGATGCAGAAAACCACAGAGACAGGGGTGGGGGAACAGGATGGAAACATGAAAAGTAACTAACCTATAAACCTTTAACAATCCTAATCAAAGAACTAGAGACTCAAATAACAGATTCAGCAGAATCAGAGTAACATAAACAAAAGACCAAAACTGAGAGATCTGTAGACGCAGAACACAATCGCTTCACAAAACCCAAAAGAAATCACGAACCCATAAGAAAACTCAAACCCGTTTCTCCACCTTAGTTTAGAGTTTTTTCTCAGTTACTCTGTAAGAGCTGCTCTCAGCTCCCAGCTTTGTAAACTGTATTAGAAAACTTTAGCAGCCTGTAGGAAAAAAGCCTAATGATTAGTGACATACTCACTAGCAAACTTTTGGGTTGTATAGCTGTTGTAGTGACACTTTAGCGCCTGCTGATGCAGCACTTTTGACTGCATTGCAATACAACTTAACACCTCGTATCTGTCCACTAATGACTTGAAATGAAACAAAACAGGGATTATACTTCACATAAACAGGAAGCTCTTCCTACACCATCAATTATGCAACAAAGCTATTCTCCTGAAAACGCATCAACACAGCGGAATTTGCTTCAGGTGAGAGGTGGTGGCGTGTGAAAGTGCTCGTGTAACTCTGTATGAATATTTTATTCAGATCATCTACTTTGGCATGCAGCTAAACAGCACTACAGATCATCTTTCCTCTCACTGTATTAATGTCAAATGCACACATTAGCTTTTCACCATATTCATCTAAATATAAAAAAATATCAAAGAATATCAAAGCAAGCCTGGGGCAGATTAATGTAAAAGTGGATCCAATTGCAAGTGTGCACTTAGTATAAATGCAGTCACAACTGGTAGCTTTTAACTCTGAGGCAAAGAAAAGTTCTGACAAACTTACTTTCTAATTTTAATTCAGAAGCCCCCCTCCATGTGCCTTGTCAAATAGTAACACTATACTCTCAATGTCAAGGATCAATTTTTTTTGTCTTTCATCACCATATGTGTAAAAATTCTCAAAAAAATACTGTTTCGGAAATACAAGACATTGCTTACTAATATTATACATTACTGCACTACCAGTTCTACCCCAAACACTCAATTTTCAAGCATCAGACACAGCGTTGTTTCAGCAGGTGCAGTAATGGGTGTTTTTACAGGAGGTCATGGATGAATCAGATTGGAGTGACATTGTGAGATCTCACTGTATGTGTGAAATGAAATGGAGGTGGATTGCGGCGCTATCTGTGATAGATTAACAGGAAGTGGAGGTAGACTGCCATACTTGTGTCTGGGACAGTCAGGTGTGAAATTAAACAGGACACAGACACGGCCGAGGACGACGCAATACAAAATGGATCGTGCCTACTGCATGTATAATTGATGCAACATTTCAAGAGTGCGAATTCAAATGCGGTGTGTGATAAGATAAGCTCCGGCTTCAGCCACACCTCTTCGGTCACCATTATAATCCACCTGTGTTTTGGAATTAGGATAGCCAATTTGAAGTTGTTTAAGCACCTAGGTGCATTTCTTTCTTTAGATTATGTGCAAGTATATCCACATATTTAATTTAATGTAAACATGGTTCCCAATAAAATGCACAGTCCTTCAAATTCATATGAGCATGATGAAAAGGGGAATTGTAGTAAAATAAGAAATCTTGTGGCCAAACCAAAAAACAGAGACGGGAAAACATGTTTCCACTTTCAAGCCAATTAGATCAACCCACTGATCCCAGCTCTGGGAAATGAGAGAAATGGGAAAATTGGATTTATGTGCTTAAAGCCATTGGTTGCTAGCACAACAGATGAGCGACGATAAGGGGGAGAGAAAAATCACAGAGGAAAATGAATGTAATCCAACACAAAATGTAGGTGAAGATACAAGTCAGCTGTCAGTAGGAAAACACATTCCCTAGGAGCAACAATCACAATCCATATATCATACTACCATGAAGCTGTATGTGTGTGTGTGTGTGCGCGTGCATGCGTTTAGTGTGTATGTGTCCAAAAGGGGGTGAATGCAGAGCATACTGAATTATTGAGTTGAATTTTCACGGGCTGAAGGTCAGTGAGGAAAAGGGGGGAAAACATGCCTGATGAAAAATACATGTTTTCTTATTGTCTACCATGCCAAGTGCTGAAATATCAAAAACTGCAGAGATGACTATTACTAGAGTTGACACTACCAAAATCATCTCCCATTAATAATAATAATAAACAGCAAATATGAGCAACGGGATCATAAGAGAAAGCTTGAGCTTCAGACAAAATGATACTTCATATTAATAACACGCGTGGCAGGACTGATTGGTATTACTTACTAAAAATGTGCGATCATTAGGAATACTGTAGCTGTGAATTTATCCTCCATTTGCTCATCATAACTGATATTTAAGGAGCTTTTGAGATTTATAAATCCTTTGTACAGTGAAACTTTATTCCACTAACAAAGATTTTTAAACCAGGAGAAATCCACTGTGGACTAATTGGATTATCAGTGGAGAATTAAAAAATGATCTCACAGCTTTGCTAGTAGTCCTCTTAATGAGCTCTGTACTCGTAAAATGTAGCGCTGGCCTTCTCTTATGGCCTAATTGATATTTCATTAGAACCTTTCTATTTATGACTTTAATGGTTTTTTCTATCCCAGTACATGGCGGGGGTGTAAGCAGGACTCGCCTGGGGTTCCTATTCGATATATTGTCAGTTTCAGTATGGTTTTAGGATGTGATCTAATAAAAAAAAGCAAGATTTATTTCTTTACCCTTTGGATACTGGTTTACAAGAGCATGCGGTCATTAAACACATCTAGATGTCCCTGTACTTTAAACACACACGGACACACACATTTACAGTGTGCGCACGTTTTATTCTGGTTCTTAACTAAAACAGATTTTTTATTTGCTTCTATATACAAATCCTATTTATGTTTTCTAATAATGGTAAATAACTTAATAATATTGTCTGATAATAGATATAGCCGAGCTGCGCTCAAGGTAATTTCTGAAGATGGCAATATTCTCATCGACTGTTTGGCCATTTTCATGCGATACAGTAAAACTGGTGAAGAGGATGGATTTTTAAATGGTTCATATTCTCAGGCTTCATTCATCAGTGCTTAATTTGATGTCATATATCTCCACCCTGGTTGGGAGCTTTGTCTGAACAAGTGATGGGTCTCCCTGCCAGACATGACACCAGCTCCAGCTGCAGACCCCCCCCTCCATCACTTCCTCTTTAAAGCTTGATGAATGCTAATGGTAGGCACAGAGCTCATATCGTGGAGTCAGATATGATTGTTATGGTGCTGGATGGGGCGAGGGGTAGTGTGCAATGAAGGTTAACTGTTAAATTAGTAAATGGATTTATCCACTCAGAAGGAATCTTCTCTCTTTCGTCCTTCTGCACCTGTCCTGACTTGACACTTTGTCAGAATCATATTTCCGTTCTCATTAGTTTAATTTGCTTTGGGGTCAAAACAGACTGTGGATTGTTGGTGTTGTTGGCCTAATTAGGTGTCCATGGCAAAAAAAAAACCCCAACTACATGTGCAAGTTGCTTGGCAGATACTTGTTTTAAGAGGCTGATTCATGTTGCCTCACCTCAGACTAAGCCAGAGTTACGGAGATGCAGTCCATCACACAGTAACGAGCCCCAAACTAAGCATGTATCATTAAAAGCGGAGGTCAGTTGTCTAATAGCTTGCATATAAGCAAACCCCTATTTTGTTCCAACACAGAAGACTTATGAGCACTGCTGCTTGCAGGGAGTGTCCACAGTGGCATTACAGTAGGGAGTAAAGCACAAAGCATGGCATGGTGGATTTGCTCTGATCAAAGGGAAGGGACTTTGATGAATGCTATTCATTAGGCACACCCGAGTGGATTTTAGGGAGAGGACTTAGAGACATCAAGGGGAAATCAGAGGAAGAAAAGAAAATACAGGAGAGATGGGGGAGAGAAATTAAGAAGTGGTCTTGGAGGGTTACATGAATAATATTATGCAACAATATGGAAACATATCTTCTCCACAGTCAAGCTCCTTTATGTTTGGATTCAGTTTCCAAACCGGCCACTGGGTGGAGACAGTCGTCTTATGAGTAAAAGCTCCCTCTGCTCAATGCTTCATTTACAGTCCACACATTACTCTGACCTGTAGCATTTCCAGGATTAATCTAAAATAAATGGGGTAGTGTGTCAACGCAAGGAATTATGTGTTAATCCGAGGGAATGAATAATGGGCAGCCATTAAAAAACACAGTCACTCTGTGGGCAAAACCAACTGCCCTACAAGTCCACCTGACTGATTGTTTTATGGATGGAGGCTGACACACAGAAAATGGGGAATGACAGATGAAGTCATCCTCCTCTCATTAATATCTACAACTGGATGATGAGGTTAAACTATGAATCCTCTGTCTGTGCCGAAGCCGCTGATGCACAGCGGACACGTGGCATTATTGTGCTGGAAACTTTAGCTGTCGCGCCTTAATGGGGTTCAGAGGCAGCTTCAGAAGAAAGGGATGCCAAACACCAATATGTCTCTTGTTCTTTCAGCAGTACTGCACAGCGTGATTGGGTATGCTGCCCGCCTACATCTTTGCTCAAAAATATTGAGAGAGCACCAGATGTCACAAGAAGTTTTCTGAGACACTGGAGATTCAATTCTGGAGATAGGAAAACTATTTTCAAATCCATTGCTTGGAAATTAAATGGACTGTTATTTTAAGATTCTGCGCTTCTCTCATGCAGTCAGCGGAGTTCCACCGCAATTCAATTTCACTCTATTCCCCAGGATAATCCAAGTCAGCAGTTATACTGCTTTCTAGGAAAGCCTTTTGAGTTTTTTTTAAATATATATATGAAAAAACTAGTCCTAAGAGGATCCTGAATCATTAAAAATATATTAATGATGCATGCATTAAATAGATGCGGAAGTCTGGAGATTCATTTGGCTTCTCTAAAAATTCCTGTTGTCTTCAGCTGTCATAATAGTTATTTCCTCTTGACAGAAGCACATTAAGAGGATGTTAATATTGGCCAGTACCTCAGGCATGCAGCTTTGTAGTTTCTCAAAGGTTCAAGTTAGGTTAGACTGCACTCATGTGACCTTAAAGCTCAACTTAGCTTTAACTTCTTTTAAACATCTTGTTCTAAAAAGTGAGAGGACAAACAAGCGACAAAGATTTAGGCTTGTCTGCTCGATGTCCTTTGGAGTGAAGGTCTGATGAGGACAGGGGAAGGTGTGAAATGTTTGATATCACACTCCTGTGATATGCACTGGTCAGGTGATATTTTTTTACCTCATTGTGTGACATTTTCATTAGCTGTCTCTGCCTCACTTGGCTCAAAACGGGGGCGTGTTAAGCAAACAGAATGACAGGCAATTAGCTTCCCATGACTTCAGCTAAATTATGTATCAATTATGTGATAATGAGGAATTAGACTCATGCATATGTGGTGATGCAGGAAAAATTAATGCTGAGCAAGTGTGGATGTGGACAGCCGGAATGCAGCAAACGTGGCAAATGATCCTGATGTAAAACAGGCAGAAATGCTCAAAATGAGCATTGGTTTAGAATTTTGGAAATTTCATGGTGTGTGATATTTGAATGTCTGGTGTACAAACGGGGATACACTGTACCTAAGGAGTTAAAAGGAGAAAATTGGTGTCCTTAGAAGCGGTGTAATTTGCACCACAAAAGCTTTTGCTTTTGAGATGAATCTTTTATACGACAAAAAGGGAGGACCTGAGCCACTCTCGTCGGATAACTCTGCACCTCTTCATTATTCTTTATACGCACAATTAATGGAGGGTCTTTTTTCCCCCCCTCCCCCTTTTTAAAGTCCATGTCACGAGTGATAAACTCCAGATGCAAAACGGTTTTGAAATCTGCTGAAGTGGTTTGAGGGATGGGGAGGGAGGGTCATAAACTGTGGAGATTTAAATTTGGATAGAAGATTAAGACAGCTAGGGTGAATGAGAAGTAGAGACATCAAAAGAATGAGAGAGGAATAAAAAAGAGAGGATACATGTCTGACTGTAGTTTTTTGTGTTTTGTTTGGACTTTGAAGCTTTACTCCTGGTCAGCATTCATTACATTATATCTGCATTTAAAATCATAGACCCGCACACTGCAAGGTTAAATCATAACATATGAAATCTAGTCTGATTATATTTAGTAAAAATGTTGCAACATGCCAGACAATGAGGATAAATGATGTGATTAAAAGTTTTGTTTCTGTATTTTGTCACTATGACCTTAAAGACTGAGCTTAAGCATCTACAGCACATTAACCTGCACTCACAGCAAATCTTGTCATAGTACTTGTCTGTAACAGAAATAATAGTCAGCATTTTCACTTAAAGGAACAAACTGACATTTTGTGAAATGCACCGCTTTGCCGTCTTTCCCGGAGTTAGATTTGAAGATCAATATCTATTTCATGTCAGTCAGTACAAAGAAAGCTCTGGCACGTGTTTAGCCTAGCTTAGTACAAAGACACAAAAAGGTATGAAAACAGCGACTCAAACTCTATCAAAGAAGTCTTATAACAACTTCAAAGTACAATATTTTGCCCGAGATGAAAAACAAAATTATACTTAACAAGTTAAGAAGCTTCAAGATTGCATGTTAGAGTTGTGTAAAAGGCCTTGATCGTCATTGTACTTGTGTTTACTGTACATATCTTTTTACATGTCTTCAGAGACAATTCGCTGATTTGAAAGTGTGCAAATGTTTTTGCAAGTACGAAAACATACTAAACAGTTAAATGGTAAATGGCCTGTATTTGTATAGCGCTTTACTAGTCCCTAGGGACCCCAAAGCGCTTTACACATCCAGTCATCCACCCATTCACACACACATTCACACACAGTGTTTACACAGTGTGTAAACAGTTCACTTAGTTTAAGCTGTATATCATAACGCACAGGGTACTGTATATGTTTTCAAGCTTTGTTCCAAATAAATCGTACAACTTTGATTTTATCAGTCTTAATAAAAGTAAATGTCTCTGTCTTTTTAAGAAATTCAAAACAAACTTAAACTTAATATCAACATGAATGCCTATAACAAGGACGATGTTGTAAAAGAGAATTTTTAACATGTACTGTGGACCTTACACATCTATGACATGAAAAACAGATATTTTATGCAGGGCTGTTGGATACCAACTCCAAGTTTGGAAAAAAAAAGTTTTCTCCCTAATTTTTTCATGATGCCTTCAGAAGCGGCTATGTTCTTTGAAAATGTAATTCATCTCTAAATGATTTTGGCAACACAACATGACGTATAATCAGGCTCACTGGGTGGTGAAGAACATGGCAGCCATACACAGTCCCTGTTACATCTTTGAGACCTAAATTTAAGGCACTGATCCAAACATGAAGGAAAGACTCGTTTAGAGAAACTATGTAAAACACAGTGATTCATCTATGATCTCAGCCAGGTAGGATATTTGATGGTTTCTTCTACTTCTTCTTTTTTTAAATTCATGGTTTGAGCCATCTGCACAACTTTGGGTTGCTTTACACTCATCACTTGTATTAACAAATTAATTAATTAGATTTATAAGGACCAATTATGATGATAGAATAGAAAAACAATAGAAAAAGTACTACAGGAAGGTAGCCTGCAGCTTTACATATTCTGGCATTTTATCAGGTGTAAAAATCTGCACATCTCATTTAACAGTTACACCAAGACTTTCGGAATATGGCTAGCTAACCTATATGTAGGGATAATATGAATGGTTTATTGATTGCTTGAGTGAACTTAAACTGTCAGTTTCTTCACTCCACAGGGCAGTCGAAGTACCCACTGAATGAAAGACAGAGCTGCAGAAAGAGCAATAGATTCACTCTTCTGGTAAAAATCACTCTAGGATGGCAGGTACAGATAATCTTGAAAGTTGACCCTCCACTATTAAGGTCAGTATCCCTATTCACTGCGATTTGTGACTGATATTTCAAAGACCCACTGATGATTTCACGAGGGAGCGAGACTGTGGAAAAAAAACCTGTCAGTCAGGATTATGCATATTATACATTTTGGAGACATGGCATCTCATTAAGTGAGCATCTTGAGAGACCACGATTAAGGCAACAGAGAGGGTACAAAAGAGAGAAAGCAGTGCCCAGCTACATCAAGTGATACCAGATCAGCAGATATTCCATTGCAGCTCTATAGCTAAATCTCTGTTGTATATTTCAGAGCTGAACTGCTGGTATTGTGTCTGCACTCATTCATTGGAGCGTAATCCCATATTGAGGAGTAATCCACAGCCTGAGCAGTCAAAGAGAGCTCTCCTTCTTTACTCAGCCAAGCCTAACTGAGGTGGCTGAGGGGATTTTACAGCACTCCCTGTTCTGTCTGAAGGGTCAGTGAGAGGTGAAAATAGACTGGAGTGTTCCTGAGGTCAAGAAAGTGGTTAAAATTCACATACGTGTAAAGCACAATGCAAGATTTCAGGGACAGACATGGAGGTTGCAGCAGGACGTTGTTGGAATTCTGATTGTTTGGCAGTTGTTGTGTGTTCAGCAGAAAACACAGCGAGCTCACCAGGCGCACGTTCGTGTCATGCATGCAAACGCATGCATTCTTATTTCTAGGGATATGGTCACCCGATTGACTTGTTCTGCTTGCATCATTCATAATTCTAACTGTCTGCAGAAGATATATATTCTTTGGGGCAAATTCTCCACATCAGCACTCTGATGTAATTTCCTGCAACGCATGGGACCTGCCACAGTTGAACAGCAACCTAAATTGCTACAGGAAGCATTACTTCCGAAAGGTGGCTTGCTAGCTCTCAGACAGGGCTATTAGTGCTGGAGTGAGCACAATGATACGGCATCCCCCAGGGAGCAGGTGAAAAGAGAGGCTGTAATGATGACAGTCACCACCACTCCATCTATCTTTACTTCTGCTCAGCTGAGCCGGCACGTGTAAGACACTAATCGAACATAAATTTGCATGTCCCCACTTTATTATGAATGCGCTACATTAAAAAAGAAATGATTTAATATTAGGTTGCGTCCAAAGCAAAAATACAGGTCAATAACAAATGCTTCATTTTTAATAGTCCGCACGGTATTTTGGTGACCTTTGTATGTGAAGTGACAAGTCAACACTGTCATTTAATTGCTTCAGAACCAAAAGCATCAGGTAGATGTTTTCAACAAAAGCCAAAAGATTATCACTGCATTTTTAATTTTATTTTATTGTCCAGATAAGCTGCTTTTTTTTGTCCTACTGTGTGCAACAATATCTTCAAAATACACATCGTTGCACACAAAAACATCCATGACGTGCCTCTAAAAGAAGTTAATTAGTTTTTTCTGAATTATCCACGGAAAACAACCTGTGGCACCATGTGTCACTTGCGCTCATCCCTTGCTGCTGTGCCCCAGAAGCCATCTTTCCTTGCCTGGCAGTGACTGCTACACCTGCAACATGCACTGTCTGCCTTATCATCATTACCCAGACACCAGCCGTAATAAACAACCACTAATCCTCTTAGAGCTGTACAAAAACACTGGCTCCACAGACCCATAGCACCATTAACACAGTGAAACAAGAACTCTTAAACAGTTTAATAGACTACTTATTTAACTTGCTAATGTCGTTTAATTTGTTTATTTTCCAAAGAGAGTCATAATCCGTGGCCAGTTAGGGATATTTTTGGCTGCAACGCTGTGGCATAGGACGGGATGATGAATTTTTCAGGACCTGCTCGCTTAGAAATTTGGAGTTAATTTCATGGTGTGAAACAATATCTTCTCAAAGCTCTCTCGGAGCCTCGTGGGACAGTGCATCAGACACAAGTGTGTTGGCATTTGTGTATGTGCATGTGTGCACGCAGCTAATGACCTTGAGTGCATCCTGCATGTCTGCCACTGTCACCAGGCTGGCACTGCCTTTGATTGGATGTAATTAATGCTCTCACATCTGGCATGAGCTCCCTCATCCCTTCTTAAATTTGGCTCTCTCTAGGTTTTCCCTCATGCTCTATATGCCCCCTCCTTTTAATTTCTGTTTCTCCTTCCAAAACCATACAGAGGCTCATTGATTATCTGACAGTATGTATTGCCTCTGGGTGTTGAAGATAGTCCCCATACCTACCTCAGTTCAACTTACAAGAGGTTTGTGTGTCAGTGTTGATATGAAGAAGTCTCTGTCATTGTCACCTTGGATGATGGCCTGCTTTTGATCTGTTTTCCATGCTAACCCTGGCCGCTTCACTGTTCACAAGATGAAACGGGCTGTTTTCTGGCATTCTGAGCAAAGCCAGTCCCCTGGCAGTGATCCTTAACCAGTTTGGCCACTCTCAGAAAATGCACATCACTTGCTCCGAGGGAAAGGAAACAGATGAAAATAAATAGTTGGTAAGCGAGGCATCTCCCTCCAATTATCATGTTATCTTATGTGAGCTGTGACACAGACAGAGGAGAAAGAGGGAATAGCGGTGCATACCAACATTTTATACTTTAATCAAATGTCAGATCTTCTCCAGTTTTAATTAAATGCATCTAAATTGCTTACTCCTTGCTAAATTATACCCCTTAGTTACAGGTGCTTCACCTGTCAAGTTCTGTAATATGTGGGTAGTAATTTTATCGCTATCCTGATTTCATCGCATTAAGTACCTTCATGAGTTGACTGATACTACACTGTAAAATGTAATTCTAGATGTTTGTTATTTCAACATATTATTCTATATCAGTTTGACGATAGATGACTGAAGTTGTTGTTATAACATAGAATTACAAGTTAAAAACGTCCCAATTACACCAAAAAAAGCTAACTTGAAAACTCATGTCCAGCTAAATCAAAAACTTATGTGAACTTGACAATGTGGGTAAGTTGAGCACAGCAGGATTCAAAACTGCCTCACGTGACTGCTACCGAGGTGCATCATGGGGAATTGGCGGTTAACGACATGCTCACTTTACTTGGACGTTTTCTAATCGTCTTCTTTGGAATATGCTTTCAAGGTGGGTAACATTGGTTATAACTATAAGGAAAGAGAGCTACAAAAGTTGGAACATGTTTTGAATCTATGGCATGATGTGTGTTTTTCTCTTTTACCGAAATGTTTGCGTTAGCTAATGTAACTTTAGCCGACAAGGTCCAGCTTGTGTGTCATGACCAAACTTGACCTAATAAACTGACACATGGCCTTTTTTATGGGTTTAATGTGGCACTGACCAAATCACAAGTATTGTGCCGCTAGCTTTAAGGTTGTGCACTCAACCACTGTTGCGATATTAGCAAGCTAACTCAGCTAATTAATAAAGCTTATTTCATATTGTCTCTGTACTTGTAAATTTCTTTCAGGTTCACAGGCTGTTGTATGTTGGTGGAAGTTCATTTTGGCAATATTTCCAATAACTGGCTGGGTTCAAAAAGAACTTTTTGGCAGGACTCCGATGCTTGTTGTCATCTGTTTACCCCTATGTAATCACTTAAGTTGTTATTAACTGCTGCATGCTAAGCTGCAAGAGTGCACTGAGGACTGAGACAAAATATGGTCTACAAACCAGCATAATATTAGTTTTTATCAGATAGTCCTCCAGTGTGCTTATTTTTGCTTTAATTCTATTGTGCAGTTATTTGTTACCCTGAAATGCTTTATGCTTAACAACAGCTCACTATTTTGACTTATTTTTGAACTCTTGTGATCAGTATGACTAGTTTGTGTGAGTTTCCATACTAAAAGAGCTGTAGTGATAAAATAACTGGCATCAGAGACACTGATCTTTGGCATGGTATACTGCAGAAGGTTTTGGGGTTTTTTTGCATAATTTACCTTTTAATTAAACTGCATTCTCTGTATTGTAACAAAACTAACATTGTTTATATGTCAGAAAATTAGCAAACATGAATAAATGGCGAAAACAATATAATTATAACATATATTTTTATTTTACTCATTTTAGGTCTGTGAAGCCAAACTTGATGCTGGGATTTATTTTTGTCAGTGGAGTCAAATGGTAAGTTACAATTTGTGCATTTTGTCATACTGGAAACACCACAGATTATATTGTAACTTAATAGCTCTGTAGAACAAATGATATAAAGATTGTAGTGTCAGGGTACTTCTTAAGAAGTAATATGGCACTATTGATGATCACATGCAGGTGGCATAAACTAAATATTCAGACGTGTTACCAACAAATGATTCATTAACAAAAGCAATGGAGCAGACTGTTTAGGTTCTTGTGGTTGTAATAACATCCATAACTGCAGGTTTGTCATTAATTTATTTTCACAGGTCTAGATGATCACATCTGACTTTGTCATTTAAATGAGGTGGACTTGCAAACTTTGCGCTCTTTTGGGTAAATTGCTGTCCACTACATATACACAGAATGTGCACAGTATTTCAGATCTAAAAAGGGAGTATGTAATGGACTTGCTGGCTTTAATGTAAAAAGCCTGTTGTGTAACTTTAATGAGGCAGTTGGACTAAAACAGTATTGCTCATCAAGGTAAACATCTGAGGAATAAGGAAACTGTTACTTGTCCTTTTACTCAGTGTTCTTTTAATTGCACGTTTACTAAAGTTTTACATCACATAAGTCATTTTCACAATCATTCTACTTTAAAAGATTTCGAGACAGAGCTTATTGTTCTCTGAACTTCCTTGTTTGCTGAACGGCAGGTAAAGTGCATCTTTTTGTTTGTTTGCTTTTGTGTGTTTGTGTTTTCTCTAATGGGCCTCAGATGACGTTTGCTTAAATTTGGGTCTCAAAGAATCTTTTTTTTATTCTGCCTGTACTCTCCACCCTCTTCTTCTATTGCTCAGGTTGAAGCAGAATTTGCCCATCTTACATCTGTTGACCTGAAAGGGTTCCTTTTTGCTGTGCTTGACCATTATGGAGAGGTTCGTGGAGCTGTACAAAATCAAGAGCAGCATAGGAGGGCTAACTAGGCTCATAAGATGCTTCGGAGATGATGTAAGTGTTCAACTGCGAAATCTATCCTTTGTTTAAGTTTTAGGTTATCCAGTTCAACTGATGAACTCATTGAAAGAAAGCTGATAAGTAAAGTCTGTCATCATATTTCACAACTGGACATTTAGTGTGGTAACTTTTACAGAATCTATGTATATTGGTGGTAGGTTGGATATCATATTCTACTTGAATGTCCTGATAAGCCTGATTCAAAATCTCCAATGATAATCATATATTGATGGAATTATGTATCAAAAAGCTGTGAATTTGGAGCTGTCTACATGCTTCATAAACACTGTTTAAAAAGTGTTTTTGTTTTCTTTTTGACTTCTTTGACCAGAGCCCTACACAAAGGAAGAGGACAGAGGACCTCATTTTCTAAAGGAAGATCCCTCACACACTTTCAAGACTGTGAAGGTTAGCATTGTTTCTTTTAGTAAATTTAATAATGACAGCACCACAGTGGATTTTAAATGAAACATGTGGCATCTATGAAACAATAGATGCCACATGATAACATGTGTACTTTTTCCTCACCAAATGTATTATTACAAGATCTTTGACACTGGAGTTGGTCTGGGTTTCAGAGAAACTAACTGGCAAGCTAGCATTGATATTATTAGTGTCTTGTGTTTATTCATGTCTTCACCAGGGTCTTTGACATTTCGCTGCTGTACTGTTCACTTCAGCTTTACGTTTGATTTCTCACATTGTATATTGTAATGGCAGAGATATTAGGATATTTAAGGGGCTGCAGTGGCTGCTACAGCTGTGGGGGGCAATACTTTGGTGAAATGTCCTGGACCCTGGAAAAGAGACTGTGTAGACTGGGAAGCAATTAAAGGTTACTGGCCGAGAGTCATTGGGCAGCTGGGTAAAGGTGGATGTTGATATTCAGTGCCATTATGCACCTGTTCAGCCATGTCTATATGCTCTTTTTTCATGCTGTTAATATAGGGGGAAAAATAAACTTTAATCAATAAACTGATTAAAGAAGCATTGTCTATGGAGCCACAATCTGATCCTGTAGTGTAGCTGCAGTTTGCACATTTCATGTATTCTCAGCCAGATTTGGTTTAGAGCACAGCCAATATTTAGCATAAGTAGATTTAAATTCACACACTGGTGATGGCAAGCTACATTGTAGCCACAGCCGCCCTGGGGCGCACTGACA
The DNA here is from genome assembly GCF_001858045.2 of Oreochromis niloticus. Lineage (NCBI taxonomy): Eukaryota > Metazoa > Chordata > Actinopteri > Cichliformes > Cichlidae > Oreochromis > Oreochromis niloticus. Next base: position 14,957 of record NW_020328073.1, on the reverse strand, counting down.
GAGGCGAGGCTGCCGGACACTGGCACCACCGGGCCCTCTGACCACCACCAGTAGGCAACAGGTGAAGTGTCTTGCCCAAGGACACAACGACTGAAACTGTCGGAGCCGGGGCTCGAACCGGCAACCTTCCAATTATAAGACGAACTGTCAACTCTTGAGCACGATTCAGTCATCCACCCATGTGTGTGAATGACTGAATGTGTAAAGCACTTTGGAGTCCTTAGGGGACTAGTAAAGCGCTATACAAATACAGGCCATTTACCATTTAAATTGAAAATTTTGTTTGAATTCTGCAATTGAAGACATGCTCAGTTATTTATGAACATGGTCTTTGTTTAAAGCAAGAAATGGATTTGTAACATGGGGGTGCATATCTCATTCTGAAAAAACTTTAACAACTAATAAGTGTTACCCAAAGCCAATCACCATCATCCAAGGCATCAGTATGGCTCTTCTTTGGAAAGACATGAATTTTAAGCACACGGGATATTGTGTAATTGTATTGTGTAATTTTTTTTTTTTTTTTTGTCTTTGAACCCTTTTATAGCCGACAGGTATTGAAGACACGTTTTCTAAGAGGATGAAAGTTGGCATTGCGATGGTGAAAGAAGAAGACATCATCGATGTGTTGGTTGTCCTTGAGGCGGCAGTAATCCTGTCTAATCTGAGGGATGTCTCAAGTGCCATTTCCATGCTGATGGGCCTTCTTTTTGCCCTCAACATACACTATCCAAAGGAACTTAAGGACATCTTTGAAGTCATTCAGAACATCCTAATGAACATTGGTGGAAGGCAGTGCATCTCACTAGTGCATGGTCTAAGAAACAGACTCTTGCAGAAAGCCATGCAGAACTGTAATTGTATGTTCCTTAGTGTTAAGGACAGTTTTTATTTTACTGTTTGTTTTTTTATTCTTGCAAGTTCTCATTCTCACTTTTGTATGTCACTAAATGACTACACTTTACATTCCAGATTAGACAATTACTCATTTGTTCATGGTTTAAGAAACTTATGTGAACAACAATATAATGCTGGACTTGCAGATGCTTATCTCATGCAAGTCAGTAGTTTTTCCTTTGTTTTGCAATTGAGCAGACTCAAACTGATGTTTCTGAAATATCCATCTTATCAAATGTTTCAGAAGCATGCACTCATTTTCAGAGATATTGGTTCTGTGGAATTTGTTGCAATTGTAAACGAAGACAAATACAAGAGTTTGATGTCTTACTTGTTATAAACTGATCTTTACTGTCACTTATCAAAGGTTTGTACTATTTTAATATTTCAAGTTTTATGCTAACAGGTGTGACTGAGCACAATGAAGTTTAAAAATTTTGTAAATGTAAAGAATAACTTTTCTAAAATAGCAAGTGTCCCGTTGATACATTACATTAATGCAGACTTTATGTTGTTACTTCACAAGAATCACTACTGCTCCTAGAGTATTGGTCAGAATTTAATCTTCACCCAAACTGGGCTCAAGACCAAGTTCAAATTTATTGTTCACAGGGAGCAGCCTTTGAGTTTTGATGGATTGTGAGCCTGATGAGCTACGTCACTGATTTTTCTGTTTCTCAGATGACTAAGATGGCACAATAAATGGTGAATGTTGGGCGCTCATGAGTAATTGTCTTGTCATGTTCTTAAAACAAACTTTCTGTATGAAATGATCAGATAGACTTTAATGGAATCTGTGGGGTTTTATTTTTTTTCTGTAAACAACAGAAAATTAATTTAAAGGAATGTAGATATTAAACCTGAGATCTAAGATAAACCTAACAGGTAGTTTTGCTGAAATGGATGTTAGAAAGCTAAAAAAACAAAACAAAACTTAAGATGTTTAATACACATTTTTCTTTACATCCAGTCAATCAACTCTGATAATTAAAATGAAACTGATTTACAAGTTCACTCAGCTACCTTAAGGAGCTCAGTTAATTAATAAACTTAAATCAACTTAGCTAACAGGTTATGTTAGTTAAGCTAAAATAGATTCCTAAGTTAAAAGAACTACTAAAGTATTTGAATTAACTAAAAAACCCAAGTCAACTGAACTAGGACAAGAGTTTAAACAATAGATTATTTTAATTTACTGAAAGGGTTTTCCCAAGTAAAATGACAATTAAAGGAGTTGAACTGACTAACAAATCTCAGTCAACTAAACTAAGATGAAAGTTTAGACAACATGTGATTTTCATTAAGATAACAATTGGTTGTGTTATAAGAACAAACTCTATTTCTTGACTTAACTTAAAATTTTAAGGCAGCCCTTTACCTCATATTTTTAAGTTGAAACAACAAGTTATATTTTACAGTGCACCTGCATTAACTTGCATACGTTGACCAGGATACTGAGCTTTGGCATCCGTGTCAATATTTCCAGCTCAAAGTGGCAGTAAATAAGCTGCTCCCTTATCCAGTACAAACCCATCTTCTCTCAAATCAAATTGCACAGGCGAACTTTACCAGTCTTTTTCTGCCAGGTCGATTAATCGCTTTTGTTAGAATTTAAAAAAAAACCAAGTTTTGTCATTAGTTGTAAATTTTGTTTCTGAAATTATGAAAGCGTGATAGGATGGTAAAACTGAACATTAAACCAAGTCACAAAGTGTCATATGCCAGAGAAATGCTCACATTTCTATACAAACGTAAGAACTGTAAATGCAACATGCAAGTTCTTTACATTGTATACCATGATAATATATGGTAATTAAATCACCAGGACAGCAATGTAATATTTTGGTCAGAATCATATATATCATCCATCCATCATTCGCCATTTGATTCAATTTTGGGAAAAATGCAACTTAAATATCCAAATTCAGTTGAATGGAATAACATAATATATTCAAATTATTTATTCAAAAAACAGTGAGGGAAATATGCTCAGGATAAATGTATGTATTACAATCAGGTTAATTTATTTCTAGGACATAAGTGTGTAATTACCTTGAACATTTACATTGCTGTGATGTGACAATTTAGATTAAAAAACATTTAATAACAAATGTAATAAAACATTTAATAACATTTCTTAGTCAGCATTTTGGCCATAAATATATTTTATATTTTTCTGTAAGAATAAAAGCTGATCAAACCTTTACTAGATCTTCCTATTTTATGTTTGTATTACTTGAATACTAGCGAACCGTAAATAGATATGAAGTTAACTCTGAACCATGAAATAATATAATTAAAGAGAAAATTCTTTCATGCAATTTATTAGTTTTTCACGGGAAAAAAATCAGAATGGGATGTATAATTCTCAAAGACTCACAAAAACACATGTATCAGATTTGATATGCTTAGCTTTGAAGGGTTAAAACAATGAATCAACGCTGGGAAAATCTAAAACTTTCTGTTCAGTGATCGTTTTGGACTTTACACCACAGCGTGTTTACTTGGAAACACAGATTTAGTGTCCCTGTCAAAATTCAAGTAAGTGCATGAAATGTAAATCCTTCTGAAAAGAAGTGTTCATTATCTCCTCTTAATTACTACTCTTCTGTTTTTTGTAGAGTATTTATGCACTCGTACACACAATATAGAGTGTGATGCAGCTGATTTGAAAAAAAAGAGAAAAAAACAATTCGACTGCACAGAAAACATTAAAACTACATAAAGAAATAGCAGAGAAAGCTCAGCAGTTAACTAAGAGAAATAAATGCATGCTTAAACTGATAGGAAGAGAAAGAAAGAGCTAAATCAGAATCAGCATACTTTATTTATCCCTAAGGAAATTATGTTGAATGAATGATTCACGGTTAGCTGAAATGAATGAGTACATGCTTCAGATATGAAACTGAATATACTGCTGGTATTTGGCTTTGATATGGATAGGTAATACGTACAAGAGCACACTGTCACCTATTTTTAAATGAGATTCTTTGTTTTTCATTATCGTAGCCCACTCAAAGAGCACATCTTACCCACCTAATGCAGAAGAAGTAAAAAAATAAAGTCTTCCATTCTACACCCTCTTGACATGATTAGAAGAACAAATACACAGAGGTCAGAAGAAAAGGTTCATCGTGTCTCTTCACGCATGTACTAATGTTTACCTATGGCCTCAGTACAAGGAAATAAATCAAACACGTATTCGCATGTTTCAACTACTTGGAAACACAAAGAAATAAATCAAATACACAAACATATAACATGCTGTAACTCTTCTTGTATTTTTGTTTTTCATTTGTTCTCTAAGACTCAAATTATTTGAATTATTTGATTATTATTATAGTTTATTTTGCCGGTTTTGTCCCTTCATCCTGGTAAGACATGTTGTAATGCCCTCCTTTGCATGTTATTTACAGTTAAATCAGTTTGAGAGTTTTCTGATTGGCTGCTAAGCACCAAGAGAGAAACTGCTACAACTGTCATTAAGTATTTTAATTACTGTTTTAAAATGTTTTTTGTGTGTTTTTCTGAAAAGACTGCACTAAACAAACAGACTAACAACATAAAAATTAGTTCCATATCTAATGTGCAGGGATTTTTCTTTAAGAGAAGATGGTGAGATATTAATAGCATTTAGTAAATTAAATCAAATTAAATAAGTAAATAACTTACTTATTGATGATTTTATCTTGCTATTGCTGCCAGTATAAAGGATTAGTTAAATCAGTACTTGTCAAAAGCATCTTGGCAGTCACACAAAAGTTGTCTGAGGTTTTAGAGAGACTAAATGACTCCAGTTCTTTAACCGTACAGGTGCTATATGAATTGGAACAAATTAGTGTTTTTTTAATATTAGTTAAATCAAGATCTTTGTTAATTATTAGACAATACCAAAAACGTTTGGGACGATGTATAAAATCTAAATGAAAACAGAATCTCTGAAAACCCATATTTTATTCACATGAGAACTTGGAAATTATCAAATCTTTAAACCAATGAAATGTACTAAGTTAATGGCATGTTTTTACCACAGTGTAGTATCCCTTCTTCTTCAACAACAGTCTCTATTTGCCTGGAGACCAGATCCTGGACTTTGGAGATAAACATTGTTCCATCTGAGGGATGGGAGGGATGTGAGTTGGGCAAATGAACTGAATCATTTCTTCAACAGACTTGATTCAGCCATGAGGCAGTCTCCAACATCGGCTGCAGACTCACCCACCCCCACTGCTGCTGTTCCACCTCTGACACCTCAGATACTTCACACCTCCTCTATTCACCCTGCTCACCCCTCCCCACCCCCAACAACAGCATCCAATACACACTCAACACAAGCTCCAGCCTGTCTCTCTCAACCACCCAGTTAGGAGGGAACTGAGGAGGATTAAAGCCAAGAAGGCAGCGGGTCCAGATGGCATCAGCTCGAGGGTCGTCAGGTCCTGCGCGGACCAACTGTTGGGGTGATGGAGCACCTCTTCAACCTGAGCCTGAGGCTGGGACGAGTCCCACAGCCCTGGAAAACCTCCTGTGTTGTACCAGTGCCAAAGACTTCACGCCCCAAGGACCTCAACAGCTACAGGCCGGTGGCTCTGACATCCCACCTGATGAAGACCCTGGAGCGGTTGGTCCTGGCTCAGCTTCGGCGCCTTGTGAGCTCATCACTGGACCCACTTCAGTTTGCCTACCAGCCTGGCATTGGAGCGGATGATGCCGTCATTCACCTCCTACATCGTTCCCTCGCTCACCTGGAGACCGCTGGGAGCACTGTGAGAATCATGTTCTTTGATTTCTCCATGCCTTCAACACTATTCTTCCCTCGGTTCTGAAGGACAAGCTGGAGAACTCTGGAGTGGACCATCACCTCACTACCTGGATTCTGGACTACCTCACCGACCGACCACAGTATGTGAGGACTCAGGGCTGTGTGTCGGACAGGGTCGTCTGCAGTATGGGGGCCCACAGGAACGGTTCTGGCTCCGTTCCTCTTCACCATCTACACTGCAGACTTCTCCCACAACTCCACCCAGTGCTTCCTGCAGAAGTTCTCTGATAACTCTGCAATAGTCGGCCTCATCACTGATGGGGACGACAAGGAGTACAGAGGACTGACTCAGGACTTTGTGGACTGGTGCCAGCTGAACTACCTCCAGATCAACGCCAGTAAAACCAAGGAGCTGGTGGTAGACTTCCGCAGGCACAAACATCCTCCACTGCAACCACTGAACATCCAAGGTATGGACATCGAGGCTGTGGACAGCTACAGTACCTGTGTTCATCTGAACAACAAACTGGACTGGACTCATAATTCAGACGCCCTCTACAGAAAGGCAGAGCAGACTGTACCTGCTGCGGAGACTCAGGTCGTTTGAGTAGAGGGCCCACTCCTGAAGACCTTCTATGACTCTGTGGTGGCCTCAGCCATCTTTTATGGTGTGGTCTGCTGGGCGGCAGCATCTCTGCTGGGGACAGGAAGAGACTGAACAGGCTGATCCGAAGGGCCAGCTCTGTTCTAGGATGCCCTCTGGACCCAGTGGAGGTGGTGAGTGACAGGAGAATGGCGGCTAAGCTGTCATCCCTGTTGGACAACATCTCCCACCCCATGCATGAGACTGTGACAGCACTGAGCAGCTCCTTCAGTGGGAGACTGCGGCACCCACGGTGTGGGACGGAGAGATTTCGCAGGTCTTTCCTCCCCACTGCTGTAAGACTCCACAATAAAGACTTTTGCAGCTGATCAACACACACATCCACACATGTGCAATAACACTAATGTGCAATAATCTTTTCTGGCATCGTTGTATTTTTACTCAGTTGTATATAGCATTTGTATCTATTTTTATCTTATTGTATATTTTATTCTATTTTATTCTACTGTATATAGTATTTTATTTTATTCTATTCTGTACAGTTGTGTACTGTATTTATTCTTATTTTATTTTATTCTAATTTTTGCTTCATAACTTTTGCACTGTCCACTTCCTGCTGTGACAAAACAAATTTCCCACGTGTGGGACTAATAAAGGTTATCTTATCTTATCTTATCTATCTTATCTTATCTTATCTTATCTTATCTTTGTGTGATATAGGATTCTAACTGCTCAAAAGTCCTGGGTATCATTGTCACATTTTTGTTTCATGACGCTCCAAATATTTCCATTGGTGAAAGGCCTGGACTGCAGGCAGGCCAGGTCAGCAACCAGACTCGTCTACAAAGCCATGCTATTTTAATAGCTGCAGTAAGTGATTTAGTATTATCTTGCTGAAATATGCCAAGCCTCGCCTGAAAAAGTTGTCTGGATAGAGCATATGTTGCTCTAAACCTGTATATACCTTTCAGCATTGGTGCCTGTCCAGATGTGTACGCTTCCAAGTCCAAAGGCACTAAAACATGCCCATACTGTCAGAGATGCAGTGTGTCCCTCTTCTCTTTAGCCCAGAGGTTTCCATGTTTTCCAAAAAGAATTTCAAACTTTGGTTAGTCTAACCACTGAACGGTTTTCCACTTTAACTCAGCCCATTTTAAATGAACCTTGGCCCAGAGCGGACAACAGCCTTTCTGGATTATGTTCACATATGGTTTCTTCACTGCATGATAGAGCTTTAATCTGCATTTGTTGATGGAACAACAAAATGCACGTTGAAGTTCAGACAGTAATTTCTGGAAGTTTTTCTCAGGTGATTTCCATGACAAAATCTTACCTGATCTGTGAGATCTGGTCAGAGGAGGCCAGTGAGAGGCTGAGGGACTTCAAAACCACAGAATGGATGTAATCTGCAGTCCATATGGGAATTACATTGACAGTCTGACCAACTGAGTAGCAGATTGTATCAGTTTCATTGAGTTTACCCTCCAAGAACCCTCCACCGATGTCTGACGCTCTGCCCCTGTTGACACTATGGTAAATGGTAAATGGCCTGTATTTGTATAGCGCTTTACTTAGTCCCTAAGGACCCCAAAGCGCTTTACATTACATTCAGTCATCCACTCATACATGTAGCTTGCCATCACACTGGTGACTACAATGGCTACATGTGTGAATGTAGCCATTGTAGCCACAGCTGCCCTGGCACTGACAGAGGCGAGGCTGCTGGACATTGGCGCCAGCAGGCCCTCTGACCACCACCAGTAGGCAACAGGTGAAGTGTCTTACCCAAGGACACAACGACTGAGACTGTCGAGCCGGGGCTCGAACCGGCAACCTTCCGATTACAAGACGAACTGCCAACTCTTGAGCCACGATCGCCCACCTTCCGTCTCTCACCAAACGCACCATCCAGGCACCCTGACCCCTCCATTCCTTATCTTACTCTCACGTCTGGTCTCTCACACCACTTCCCACCCTGTCTCTCCCCACCTCACTTTACACCTCTCCCTCTGACTGATGAAGAGCTAAAAAAGATTGAGACCAGAAAGCAACAGGAGTCTAACCATTCAGATTTGTGGTCTTAACGTCCCACCTGATGAGAATGCCCTCAGCCACCTCTGACCCTGGTGAGCATGCTGTTGGACTCCTTGGAGTTTGCTTACTATCCTGGCATTGGGCTGGATAATGCACACATTTATCTCTGCACAGATCACACTTGGAGGTACTGAAAGCACTGTGAGGGTCATATTTTTTGACTTCTCCACTGCTTTCATACAATTCAACTGTACTGTTGAGGGAGAAGATGGAAGAGCAGGAGTTGACTATGATGTTACTCCATGGAGATCAACTACCTCACCAACTAACTACAGGAGGCAAAGCTTCAGGACGGTGTGTCTGAGATGGTGGTATGCAGCATGGGGTCCCTCAGGGTTCAGTGCTCTCGCCCTTCCTTTTAACTCTTTATATCGGACTTCAGATACAACATCACTAAATGTCACCTCCAGAACTTCTCTTATGATACAGTCATCAGTGGTTGTGTATCTGAGGGGAATGATCTGGAGAACAGGTAGGTCATCACTGACTTTGTCATCTGGTGTGAACTCAAACACCAGTTATCTGAAGCAGATAGTGGTTGACTTCCAGAGAAACTCCCAACATCAGGGTCAGGAACAAATTGCTGGTGTTGACCTTATAACAGCAAACTGGACTGGTCATGTAACACTCAAACTTTTGCAACAGGGGCCAAAGTCAGCTTCATGTGCTGGGCAGCCTGAGATCTTCTGGGTTGCAGACATTACTGAGGACATTACTCAGATTGTGGCATCTAATATGATTTTCAGCATTGTTCATTGCGAACAGATATTTCTCCAGATTGTGAGACTCTTTCAATAATGATATTATATTTTAAGTATAATAGGTGGTTGATGTTCAAAGGCTTCAATTTTATGTTGAGGAGCATTTTACTGAAATTGTTCCACAATTTGTAGATGCATTTTTTGGAGATTGGTGAATCTCTGCCCGAGAACTCTGTATGATATTCTTTTTAGAAATGGTCATGTTACTCACATGTTCTCAATTAACCCAATTAGTTGCAACATGGGGTTCCAGCTTTTATTGCCCCATCCAAAGTTAGTAGTGCTGAGATTAAATTGAGTTATTATTTTTTATGAAAAGTAAAATATCTGTTAATATCTGATATGTTCTTTTAAATAAAATATGGATTTATGAGGTTGCAAATAATTGCATTCTGTGCTGATTTACATTCTACATCTTTGGAATTTATGTTACATATATCATCAGAGAGAGCATGCGAACAGGGACACAAACCAGAACTCACAGGTTACTACTTGGCTGCCCTAACCTCAGTCTTTGTCTAATCCAAGTTGCTCCAATAGCAGATATAAGTAACCTTGAATTCAACCATTTTGGATTACAGTTCTTAAGGGATCAGAGCTCTGCCTGGCTTGGGAAGACTTTGGAATCTGACAGGAGGAATTAGGGTAAATTGCTGGGGAAAAGGTTGTTCTAACCTTGAGGCAAACAGAGAGATGTGAATACTAATGTTATAGTTTGAACTCTGGAACGGCTGTGCTAGATCACAATAACAAGAACTGCTTGCTTTTGGACAAAGCCCAATTCTAGGTGTTCAAAACGAAGGAATACACCCAATGGATGGTACAGCTGCAAAGTAAAACTCTGACAAAAGTAATGACATGAAATCTGTATTCTCTTGCTTGCCTGAATTCTTGGTCATTTGAGCTGTTGTGTATCTTCTGTTTCTTCTGCTTTCCCACCCTCTCAATGTCAATTCTATCTCATTACTCTGGGCTAGTCATTTTCTTCCTTTTGCAAGCTAATCAGTCTTTAGAGTCCATGCTTCAAATCTCTGTGCTCTTCTGTCACCCTCTTGTCTGAACGCAGATGAATGCCTCCAACCATCTCCACCCCATCTAAGTCACTATATTAGTTCTTCATCTCCACCATCACCAGCATCTAGACTCCAAGATGTTTTGTCCTACCATGGTTGGTTCTACGCTCTGCCTGCTTACCTACTTTGGGATTTACTAGCAAAATAGTTTACTTTTGAGAATGTGTACTTCAATGAATTATATCACTTTTTTCAACAGTCTGTCATTGTTCAACTTTTAAAAAAAGAAAGAAGAAGATTAACTCTCGTTTGTTGACTGTGAAGCACTAGCCAGCGTGAATTTTAACATCCGTCTATTATATTCAGGTCCTCGGCCTTTATTTGACTTGTAAAGATAGCATCAGTAATCAAACAAATAATAGGGAACGATTGACTTACCTTGAGCAGACGGAGAACTATAAAACACCACTATTATATTTACTGTAGCATTGTGGTAGCCCTACCCTACAATTCAAATAACTTACCTGTTTGGGATAAGCCTGCACATCATCCTGTATAGTACAACTGATAACTTTTACCACTGAAATAAACTGACTTCATGACTGTGATTTTTTTTTTAAACTAAAGTAATATACTAAAACAAACAGTGGAACTTGACAGAATGGCCCCAATGCCATTAATTTAAAAAGTTTAACTCTGACTTGCAGATTGTGATACACATCTCTTATACTCTTGTCAAAGAAGTCAGGGTTGGGTTCTGAAACAGGCAAGTTTTAAGAATGTTAGGCAGTTTAATGTTCTCTATGTAATGTATTTCCACTGGGCAGCAGATGTGCAGTGAGCTTTCTGTCACTGCTCAAATAAAACTCCCATCATGCTTTGGTGAAAGTAGCTGTTTGTTATCTGTTTGTGGATGTAATTAACATTCCAGAAAAAGTATGGAATTTAAATATAGAATCACTCATAAATTATGATTAAAGTAAATGGTAGACATAATATGGCAGACCTTCTAAACTACAAGAAGTGAAACAAATAGATTAAATCTAGTAGTAGGCTTATTATTTAAGCATATAGATGCCAGTGGATTTGACATTTGGTATACATTAATCATCACATTCTCTAAGCATTTTAGGACTTTAAAGCATTTCAAGTAAATACCATCTGGATAATAGGACCAAATATATAATTTCTCTGCTCCACTTCCACAGATTATTGCCATAAATTTCCCTGTTAGATGCCAAGAGTGAATTACATGTCTGTGATTAGAAGTAAGTGAAAGGAACTTTTAGCCACAACCAGAAAAGGTGTCCCTTTTTACTAACAATCACAGCATTAGATCACATTTCCCTCCATGGGTTTGTCAGTGACTGTGGCAAAATTACCAGCATGTCTGCTGCTTTAATCACATGTCTCATGTCAGCTTTGTGCTTCCAGTACAATTTCACCGTTAACAGAATGAGAAAATGGAAGAGAGTGAAAATTGAACACAAGACTAAAATTAGTCCACTAACATGTCAATCTTTACAGCCTAATATGACGAGCAGGTCTTGGTGACAGTAAGAAGTGATGGAAAGGTCTAAATTGCATGGCAGCTCAGTCAGGGGCTTGATTATCAGTAACATCCCCTATTGTGATGATCTGCAATTGAAGAGAGCCAGATAAGATGTGCAGTGTAGAAAGAATAAAATACTTGGTCTGAGGAAACCATTATAGTTTCACTTTAGGCTCCACTTTTTTTGTAGTGTGCTTTGTTCATCTGGTATTCGATGCACAGTGTTTAGTATATCAGTATAGTACTTTATTTCTCTTCTATCACTCTTTTTTCAGACTTTCTATGTATGTATATATATATATATAGTATATATATAATATATATATTACACACATATATATATTATAAACCATTATAAACCTTGGCACAAGTCAACAAGTATAGCTGCTTCTTGCAAAAATCCATCCCACCTCCAAGATCATCCCAGCTTCAAAGCACTTCTTCAGGCGACAGGAGGGCAGTTCTTTCTTCTTAGCTTATCAATAGTGCATCATTCTTGCTTGCACACAGGTATTTCGCTCCTATAGGAGAATTCGTGAGACCAATTAAAAAAAAATGTAATCACTTAAACTGAAGACAACCATGAGCAAACATAAACTCTTCAGGAACTGTTTAGGGTAGAATAAAGAGCTAGAATCTCAAGTGGGCTGCATAAAACTCACAGCCCAGTGGATGCTTTAAGCTTACCTTCAGCAGCCCTTTTGAAGAAACCTGCAGCTGCCACAGGTGGAGTGCGCCGTAATGACAGCCAGATGCCTCGTCCGAGCAGATGAGGCTGTCCTCTGTGGGGAAAGAAGAACTCCATGGGAAACATGTGTTCTCTACTGGACTCAAACCTGCAGTCAAACGCAAACCCCCCCCCCCCGAAAAACAAGCCATTTATAAAACCATAAACCATTTTATTATCCACATGTGGGATAAAAAACAAGCTCCTGCTAGACAGATTTTCTGTCACTTTGGTACAACTCTGCTGTAGAACAATATTATATTATTTATTATTTTATTAAATTCTTTTTTTTTAGTCTAATAGCCAATTGGTAAAATAAATCTTGAAATTAAACTCATACTTGTGAGCTACTTATTTACTCATACCCTAGACCCACGTAAACTCTAATAAAGATAGTTAGGTCGTTATAAAAAGAGGACAGGCAATGATGACTTATGAAAGTATGGGAAAGACTGAATGACCGTGGCTATGGTACGGAGGGGCTGGGTGAGTTGAGTGAGCTGCAACCTTGAACACAGAGAGATTGGAGACAACTCAGACACAACGCTGCCTCGGTGACGTGCTACTCAGATATCAAGGTTCAGTGTAAAAGAGACAAGGATGAAGTGAAGAGCCTCACTGTGTCCTGACTGATTTTAAGAATAAATAAAATATTCCATCAGAATGGAAAACTCGAGCATGACACGCATGCATCTGGGCTTTGACATCTTTAATAATATATGTAGCAAATCTAATTTAAATTCATTTTTATATAAGCTCTGTTACAGTAGACTTAAGTGTTTTAAAGAAGGGCCCTTTTTCAAAGCTTCACATTTATTTAATGCAGAACACTAACACACTAAGTCTAAGTAGATTTCTTCAACACGTAGGTCCGGCTGGGTTGTGATTAAAATGAGATGACAGTTTGAGCAATGAGAGTTGAGATTATACAGAGCAGCCTAGTATTCTTTGTAGCTCAGGATCTGCTGATGATAAATGTGAAATATATGCATGTCAATATGCCAATGCTCGGAGCACAGAACAAAAGAGGCCGCTAATAATCCCAATTTAACTGACAGATGAGAGCTTGAACTGATCAGATTTGCACATAATGTGTTAACAGAGAAGGTGACAATTTTTCTTAACCAGCCAGCCAAAATGTGGAGTCCTATTATACATAATTGTGTATATCCTAAGGCATGCGGTACTTTCCTTTTTTAAAAATAACTTACTGATGCAGCTTTTTGCTGTACTTAAAGACACTGTAATAGCAAATTATCTGGGCTAACCACATATAACTCTTTTATTGAAAACAGGAAGCTAGCAAGATTGGTTCACTGGTAGAAAAAGTGCAATACGCATGTTTCTTTATTTTTTTTTAACAGGGAGACTGACTTTATTCTTTCTTGAATAAAGCCTGATGGGGAGCACATTTTGTATCTAGTATAAAGTTATTCTAGTTGGTTACTCTGTGGATTTGTGTGAATCCTTGAAAATGTGCTGACCTGTGTGGCGCTCACTTGTTTTAACTTATGCGTTTACATACGGTTTTAGGACCCCGGTGCTTTAGGGCAAAGTTAATGACAAAAGATTCATGTTTGAAAAATTCCTAAACTATCGTGCCAATCATCTGGAACGTGTTAACATCCAGGCCAGATGATGTAGTCAAAGAGAAATTGTTAGAAACACTTTGTAGGCATTTCCACTTAATCAGGCTGTCCCATTAAAATAATTATTTTAGGGAGACCAAAATTCAGCAAAGGATGAAAAATAGATACATGTAAATATGCCTGATATCAACTTATACATCATGGGGTTGTTGTTGTTGTTGTCAGTCGTATGCTCACTCACACACCACAGCAGAGTGTGGCATTTATGTGTGTCTGACTGCATGCTGTATGGTTTTATTTGACCTTTATTGCAATTTTAAAATACAAAAAACGAACCTCAGAGTGTAAGAATATACGCACTTAGCCTTCAGCATTTGACGTTTTAAACACACTGATGTCATCTTCTGAATAATTACATTTGAATATAATTGTTATAGTGACCATTTAAATATTTCCTAAATGAACAGATATTATTATTCAGGTTTACTCTTTACTTGAAGCATATACTCAAGGTAGTATTTTGCTACAAGTACAATTTGTACAACTTTTACAGCTTAAATGAGACTTTTACTGTAAAACTACTTTGTGCCATGTTGCAATAATGAGCAAAAATTGTCCCAAAAAGGCCACCTCCATGCTTGATCAGACATAATCGAGTAAAATGTTTAAGATGGTTGCTTTCTGGTTATAGCCAGTTCAGCTTGTTTTTGTATATAGTGTTGTGGGATAGAACTAAATAGATTGGTAAACATCTGTTTTCACTCATTTATGTAGTCATGGCTCATCCTTCACATGCAAGACATGCTAGTCGAGCATGAAGTATTATGGCCTGATTTGACATAGATCACATTTACTTTAACTACTCTATAATATAATCACCGAGGAGGTTTCTTTACTGAGTTACTCTACTACGCAAGCCTCTCGCTGCCATTTGTGCTGCACTCTGGATACTTGGTTG
>NW_020328072.1:0-13435 GCF_001858045.2 Oreochromis niloticus | reverse complement strand
TAATAGTGACAATCTCAGTGTATTTCTCAAAGCATAGGGTGTAACAAAGAAATGGATGCCTCCTGATGGAACAGTGAAGACGGTTTGGAAGTCCTAAAACCTCTTCCTTTGTAATGGGCAGCAGTGGGTGACTCCTCTTGTTACAGGCCAGTTATACCACAGACAATCCAGCTAAAATTCTCACAGAATTTCTCACAATTGAGAAAGTTTCTTATTTCCTTCTGACTTTCCCATCTTACTCTGTTTTTTATTTTTTGAAGTACATTTCCTGAAAAGTCCCCCATTTCTATGATCAGAGATGTGAGCCTGATCTCACAGGTTAGGGTTCGGTAAATGAACAGTCATAACATTTATTTTTTTCATTCACAACATACTAGATATTATTCTTTGGTTCACAAGCTGGACCAGCTCTACCAAGTTATCTATCACTGTACTATGCATTTAACAGCATTAACCCTTCAATGCCTGTAACAAAAAACTAAATGTCCTTCACATGATCCAAAGTGGGGTCTTCAAACAGTCCAGCACCTGGAACTGTTTGTGTACTTAATAATATATTGCTGAGCTTCTCTAAGTTACAGTAGCTGTGTTAGTACGTGTACACAAAGACATAAACGTTCAATGATAAAAACACACAGTAGAATAAAATTGTAAGAAGTCATCAGTTGATGCAGTTTAAGGACACTTGTTCTTCTGTGCAGTCTCACCTGGAGCTCACGTTTCTAGTTCATGCCATCATGACCAAAGATTCTTCAATTAATAGTTTAAAGATGTCCATGAATGCACTGCTAACTGCTCTTCAACCTTATAAAACTCAACATGCATTTTGAATAAGAAACACTTTTACAAAACCAAAAGCTTCACTGTGCTTAGTGATTTATCTGTCTAAAAAAACCAGGTTCAGTTTGTAACTGAGAGAGCGGCTCGGTGGCGCTGAATTATATTTCCAATAGAAACACAATTTCATATGTTGTAGTAACAACACACTGCCACAAGATGGCAGCCTAGACCTACTTTACCATGCTGTTCCAGTAAAAAAGAAAAAGTGAGAGAGCCTTGAAAGAGTGACAGAGACACTTTTTATGAACTCATCTGTAATGTGTCACCTTTTCTGTAGGATGAAGAAGTGCTTCCCTTCTTTTAAAGTAAATACAGGCTTACAAAGATCCTCTAAACATGTTTCTGAAATAATCCTAAACACAACCATTAAATCAAAATGCAAGAAACATTTATTTAATCACTCTTCTTAACTTAATTCCTTAACTTATTACAAAAATAAACAAAGACTTTTCTGCTGTCTCACCTCTGTCAGTGTTCATACTATTACAAGAACAGGTGGAGGTGCAGGTGGAACTTTGACTTCACTGTGGTTTCTATGTGCAGGCAGGAGTGGGACATCTCAGAACAGCAGCGGATTGTCGAGCACGGTGACTCCTGCTGCGACGCCCCGTCTGAGTGTCCTGAGCTCTTGGTCCTCAGCAGATGGCCCACACACTCATTTATCACCATGTCTTTACCCTGCCTGTAAGAAAACAAAGAAAAGGCTAACATTAGAAACAGCCAACCAACCAATCCCTTTACTCCACCGCCCAAAAACCAGTGAGAAACACTAGCTAATATTAACTTGGAATCAAAGTCCACTAATCCCCAGGCTCCCAGCATAACATACAGTCCAACACAAACTCCACAAACTGTCTTGCTTCAGCTGACTTTCCTTCACCTTCTCTCCAGAGAATCTGTTGTGCTCTTTTCAGCACGAAGCCACACTCCTGCTCACTGATCGTCACCTCTGTTTAACCTGGTCTCAGCAACTTTGTCCCATAGCTTGCACATCCTTTCCACCTCCATCTTTCTTCCCAGCCAACTGATACATACCTTTTCTCCTTCCTTAAAAGCCAGCCTAAGAAATACGATTTTATAATTGCCCAATAAATTAAACTGCCATTTTCAAAAGTATTATCATCAGTAGAGGTCAGCGAATGTCGCTCGGATCTGCTGCACAGCTTGAGGCTGGTCCGGGAAGAACCTCTCCAGGACTCCAGGTCTGGCGAGCACTTGCTGAACCTTCTTGGTACCAGCCAGGTGAGCGCTGATATCTGGACTCTTCACAGCTCGACAGCGCTCCATCAGAAGACGAGCATCCCAGCTCTGCAATTGAAAACAGACAATGAATTCTCTGCTTGCCAGCACACCGACCAGCAGAGCGTGACAATAGTTGGTTTATATTACGCTGAGATTTGACAGACAGAGACAGAAGAATGAAGGAGAACAACACAGAGTCACGCTATCAAGGAGAACTTGGACGGTAGATTCAGCAGTTTGGCTTGAAACTTGCAAACTGTTTTAACTTGTTATGTCCGATTAACTTTTCCTTCCAGGGTGCTCGGCAGTTTTCTTTCACTTGTTTCCTGTTCCTGCCAGCAGAATGCACACACAGCTGCAGTAACTACACACAATGTTGCAGAGAACATGGAGCAGCAACAAACATGTGTTGATCTCTAATCACCCATTCAAACTGACACAGCGACAGAGGTCTGTTGTCACTTATATCAGCCAATCAGGGCTAGACTTGGTATTGCTAAGCAGGGAAAGAAATAAACTCAATGATAATGACGTTCCAGTTTCTCATGAATACGAATCAGTTTAAGCAAGTCTGCAGGTTTCAC
The DNA here is from genome assembly GCF_001858045.2 of Oreochromis niloticus. NCBI lineage: Eukaryota > Metazoa > Chordata > Actinopteri > Cichliformes > Cichlidae > Oreochromis > Oreochromis niloticus. The sequence goes on along the minus strand of NW_020328072.1, from coordinate 10,769 downwards.
TTTAGTGTTTTTAACTAAACTCTTTGATGTAATCATTCTGAGTGCAAATCAAAAGTTGGACCTGTTCAGAAGTGTAGTTGTCAGGCATGTAACCGTTCCTAAAATACACCACGGCGACCTGTTTGCTGTCCCTGAAGTGAAAGTGACACAAAAGACACATTAATCCATGTGGACACACAGCAACCTCCACTTCCTTGAAGCCTCTCGTGCTGCTGTCCACTGGGAATCCCCACATGTGCCTCTTCCCAGTGTCTATGACATGTAACAAATATAATAAAATAGCAAGGAATTATAAAGTCAATGACAAGATTTTCCATTTAGTTTAATTTAACAGTAGTCATTTTGCAGAAGACAGACATTTGGTTACTATAGTAAAAACTATTATGTCAAATTAACCAAAAAGAAAAAGAGTCAACAAATGCAGACACTTGGCTGTCTTCAGCAACAAAACGCCATCAAAAAAGTCACAGTCATCAGAGCAACATCAGAGAAACAATAAAGTCTAACCATGGAAGGTTTTTATAATGTATGCATAAAAACACAAAAACAAATAACATCAACAATGAGCACCTTTCGCTCATTGCACGCTCCAACAGTTTTGCAAAAGCTTCCCTGGAGAATCATGGAGAAAATACTTTTAGTTCCTGGAAGGAGCTCAAGGGTCTAAGTGTAAAGAGTAGACATGTGACAGATGCTGGCCAATATCCACTCCTAATCGGGTCCTTTAAATCAGGGCTGCACTGCTGCTGGCATGTTTGACATCTGTATGTCGCCTGGTGCACATTATAACATCCTTGGACCAAAAATAAAAATAAACAACATGACTAATACATCACTGCCTTCACAGATGACTTCTGTTAATGCAATACCATGTTCTGATTGTACAGCAAGGGCAGAAAACATGCTTCATCACACTATGTTCAAATCCATCACCCTAACCTAAATAGCAGGTTGCTGTTTACTATTAATGTTGATTAAAATCACTATTTTTCCTGCTGACACTGTGAAGTTTACGCCCCCACAGGAGCAGTTTCGAAGCTTCACTGTTGGCAGAATGCGAGCTACCAAAAAAGAGAAAACCACTTAAATAGATTATTTCTAACTGGATGTAGACACATATGAAAACCAAAATTGAGTATCTCATGAGGAAATACCTTGTATATTGGTGCAATTTTGACCGTCCACTCTAATAATACATGTGGTTGGAGGAATGGCTTTAGAAAAACATCAATAACACTTTCTCTGTTGTGGAGTGGCTGATGTTTGTGATGTAGAACATCCCCACAGAACCGTTCCTCTGGAAGACACTCTGCACATAGACAGGACTTTTTTGTAACAAATTCAGCAAAATTTGAATAACTGAAAGTAGTACGCACTCAGATCCAGCCACTCTTGACAAAGGTAGCAGCTTCTATTTTGATATTATAGCTCAGGGTGGCTCAGTGTACTTCACTATGAGCTGACAGTTAAAAGGACATTTGTCAAATTCATGTGGTTTTATAATTATTAAAGTTCTCACACGCTCAAAGACATAAATGTCAGCCAACAAGGGATCGCTCATCAAGCTTAGCTATATAGAAAAGTACATTATTGAGATGAGACCAAATAACAGCAGGGTGAAGACAGTAGCAAAACAGAGGATGACCAACAGTTTCTGTGTCAGTGAGACATTTCAGCTGGTATGGCCGTGCTTCTTTCCAGCGCTCAGCAGCTTTCTGCTGCCAAAAGGACCGTGACACTGCCCTACTTCTTTGAGGCTCAGGAGAAGGACATCAATCCAAAACAGCAGACAGCCTTTTCATATTCTTTTCTCTAAAGAATGCAAATAGAGTATTTGCAAGTATTGCAAATATGAAGTAATTAACAAATTTCCCACGTATGGGACTAATAAAGGTTATCTTATGTTATCTTAATCACCTTTGTTTCTGCTAATGTCACTTTTACAAATCGTGTCCCATCAGCTCTCATGGCTGAACTTTGGCTTGAGGGTCGGGGAGGACAAAAAGCTATTAAGGACCTTTTGATTTGCAATCCAGTTCTTCTCTAAAGACATGACTTATTTCTGTTTCACTCCTGGACCAGACTGAATGTTTTTCCTTGATGAGCATTACACCAGTGAACAGTCATCCACACAGTTCTGACAGGATGAATTGTACCAACGCTGGCGGTCCTACCCTCACAAGAATGATTATTTTTGTTACTAGTCCAACAGTTGACTCTACATAAAACTACTGATACAGTACCTTGAGTCGGAGCCTGAGGCTGGGATCAGACAGCAGATGAATGCAGCACTCCATAACATCCTTAGTAATGCTGAGGTGGGAGGGAAGCTCTGCTTTCACATCATGACTACCAATATCTGCCACATCCTCACACTCAGTGGGAGGGACCTCTGCAATGGCACCACATGTACAGTTATTCATCTCCTCTACACACTGAATCTAATCTCACCACCACTACAACCTATAGCTTAAATTCCACTGGCCCGTAGACAGACCTATTACCTCGGTCTTCAGTGTCATCCTCCTCTATTCCAATGCTCTCTGCCAGTTCTTTCTGTTTGCAGTAATTCAGCAGGAATTGGCGAATGCTGAGGTCTTCCTGGTCACTGGAGCTTTGATTGGAGCTGGCAGACTTACTGGTCCTGCTACAAGTGGAAGGAAACCACCTCGCTAAAGGAAAAACAAGACAACAATATGAACATAGGTTTGGTTACAATAAAATAAGTCAGTTGATCAAAATCAGTGTGACACAGACAATGATGTTTTTGGAAAGAGCCCATTAGTGACATTTAATTTATACATTTTTACTGTGCGGGCTTGTAAAACTTCTGTATGAATATTAATTCTACAACAGAAAACCACTCAGCATTTAAACCATCACGATGTATTAAATGTTTCCAAAGATGCTGATAATTTGATAACAAGCAAAGTTATATATCCTGAAATGTACTCATTGATAGAAACTTTGAAAGGCACTGCAGAAAACAAAGTTAAGCAACACAGAAAAATGTGGTAGCGAATGCCTTGAGTCACATTTTCTTCCTTATACGTGAGACTCAAGCTGACATCACTGTTGAAATCTTACCCAGTGCCTTCATGAGCGCGTGCAGCACGGAGCAGAAAAGAGCAGCTGTGCGCTCGTAGCTGAAATCCAGATCCTGAACCATGTCCCCGACCACGGGCTGCAGTCAGAGTGAGTCAACAGAACTGTCAACACCGGTGGAGCCTGGCCAACAAGACAGGATTACAATGAAATACAGTACAAGCTCAGGGCAGCACAGGCTTAAGCAGACAAAGAAGAAAATCGGGTAAACCCTCCAGCAGTTATTTCTGTGTCCATTTTGGGCTAAAAACAAAACACGTCATAACTACCTGTGGATGCTGGCTGAGCCTCTGAAGGTTGAGTGATATGTCATTAAGCAGGTAGTCAGAGTTCTCATTGATCAGTTCCTTGAGGGAAGTGTATCCACAGGCCTTGCTGATGTCCTACATGGAGCTCAGCGTCGCCTGGCCGACCAGCAGCGTCTCCTCACCAGCTTTCTCCAGCACAGCATACAGCGAGGTCGTCAACAAGGGACGGAAATTGCAGCCCAGCGCCTGAGCACAGCAGGCGATGCCCTCGAGTTGGATGCACAGCTGACAGATGTTGCTGTTGAGCTAATGGATCGTGGATGCAGATGTTGATGATGAAGGAATCACTTGGAGAGAGCTTGTATTTGAGTTGCTGGCATCACTGTTGCATATGGAGGGAGTCTGGATGGACTGAGCAGCTACGCAAAGAGACAAAACACGTGCTAATGCACTGCTTTCTAACCACTTTTACACATGCACTGCAGCTCGGAAGTTTTCAAGATATTGTCCATGCACGTGAGAACGCAAATGTCTGACACACTTAGATCAGACATTAAACAGCCTTTAGCCTTCCTGCTCCTGAGTGAAAGCCTGTATTATATCTCACTGTGCTCATGTGGGGGTAGCACAGATTAGCCTTTCTCAAAGTCAAGAGTGGGGGCCAATTTAGGATCTTCACTCAAATTTAAAATACAAGGGAAACCGATGTATTTCCTTACATAAACAAAAACCACACAAGCGCTTATAAAATGCTCATCCTACCCAGTCATACGCAAAGTGTTAAAATCAACGTGTGATCCACCTGCCACTAAGAGATATTATTTCTCTTTGGTAGATGGAAAAATGTAATCAAACTCACTGTCAGTAGCTACAACAGCACATTTGTTATAATATGATGACTCAAGCATTTAGATATTAAATAGTATTGAGGGAGACAGGATCAAATACAGTGGGGCAAAAAAGTATTTAGTCAGCCAATTGTGCAAGTTCTCCCACTTAAAAAGATGAGAGAGGCCTGTAATTTTCATCATAGGTATACCTCTAACTTGTCTGAGTTTTAAAGAATTGATTTGCAAATTATGGTGGAAAATAAGTATTTGGTCACCTGGTGTTAAAACACCAGGTAGGTCCCATCATGGTTGTCACAGATATTTGCTTCTTGGGCTTCCCTTAGCCCTGCTCGTCCGCCATTGCCGCGTTTGAGTTTTGGACGAAATGCATTCTGGGATATTTAGCTGTACCAAGTCCACACAAGTCACCACCGATGCATGCTCGATAAAACGGGCGGCGCGAGAACACATCCGGGACTTTTTCGCATTCTCGGCTTGATGCTTACCCACAAAGTGGCTAGAGAGACAGAAAAAAGACAGAAAAGAAACAAAAAACACAACGCCAAAGAATGTCATTTGCACACTAGCATGGAGAATAAACGTAGACACAGTGCACCCAGTAATTTTGAACTTACAACCAAGTTTCAAGAGCAGTACTGGTATTGTACCGGTACTGGCTGCTGTCTCATTGTTCAGAGAGCCTATCATTATGCAGAGAAAGGAATCTGTGTCTCTGGACCGAAATGACTGTACGTGTAGTGCTGTAGAAACAATACTGCCCACAAACCTTGATGTTTCTATATGTGGAAACCTTCAAGTATGCATATCCTCCTGTAAGGGTAAAGTAATGGGACATTTGCACTTTTGCATGTAAGCCTGTCGGTCTTAACTGGAAGTTGCACTTGAGCTGTCTTGGCATCTTTCCCTTGTTTGACTCACCAGTTTTGCCCTGAGCTGAACCGCTGCCTCCTTCTCTGTTGTGGTACTCAGCGGTGACCAAGATGCTGTAACATGCAGATGTGATGACTACGACCCACTCACAGTGTGATCCTGGCTATCAGCTCCAGTCAATGCTGTGTAGGACACGTGATACTGGAGGACATGAGCATTGGGAGGTACCCAACTGATCACCATGCTGACGGCAGTCTCATCAGAAAGCGTGAGGCTGGTTGGGCCTCCACCAGAGCCTGCAGCAACATCATAGAAGAGATAAAGTACCACAGCTAACGACACTTAACACTCACTTTCTTCCTTTATAGGAGGAAATTATTTTGGCAGCAGAGCAAAGTGGTTTTTTTAGAAAATAAATGTAAAGTATAACAGAGAATTTGATACTTTGATTGATACTTTAACCTCACTACATTTATTTCATAGCTCAGAGTTCTAGTTACTCAAAGATGAGAATTTAGATGTGAAATTTAACCTTTAAGTGACTAGTACTTTGAGAACTGCCATCAATTACACAATGAAGTTCATTGACGTACAGGTTATTGTATTAGTAATGCTATATTGTACATAGAGACACAATATGACAGAATATGACTGCTGCTAATGTGACTTAGGTAAATGGTTTCAGGCTCTCCCCTCCTGAGTTTGAGAAATGTTCAGGATCAGAAATGTGTGACTCACAGGTGCTGTAGCATACGGCCACAGCTTCACTCTGAGCTCCATCTCCATAGAGTGCAGACAGTGATATCTGATGCTCCTTAAGACACAGGACAACAGTTTATTGAGACATTGTATTTTTTACTCCATAATATGTACTCCAACAATCCAATAGTTCTTCCCCACCTGTCTCAGGTCGCCTCCACTTAGTGAGGTAAGAAACATCATCATCATCTGCAGCTTCCCAGCGCACCGTGATGTCACTGTCTGAGAAATTAGTTACCCTAAGGTCAGAAGGAGGAGGCACCTTCACTAGAAGAAAAGAATAATGTGTATGGAATTTTTTAAAAATGAGAAAGCTACATTTTGACATCTTTCATTATTAATAACATTTACAGTACTGTGCAAAGTCGTGAGCCACACGCTGAAGTATTTCTTTGGACATTATCTGGTTTTTCCACTCCTTTTTAGTCCAGTTCTTGTACCTGACCATTTTCTGAGTAATGTTTTTGTTTGTTTGTTTTTGTTTGTGTAAACACTTGGCACTGACCATTGTTGGAGAATTAAAAAGCACCTAAGTCAAGGAATGTGTGTGCACATAACAGAAAACTTGGGAAAGAACCAATTTTAAATCTTTAAGCACTTTGTTACTAGCAGCCTGTCACAAAAACACTTTTTGTATAGTGTTTTGTTTTTTGCTTTTTTTTTTTAAATCTTGTGAATAAAATGTATACAATGTGTGTGATTAATCACAATGTGTTAGTGTGTAATCACCCTGAGACATGCATGCCTGTCTGCTAGCGTCAGATCTAAAGCCATTTCTGATTTGGAAATGCAGGCTGCAGATTCTGTCCAGATTATCCCAGCTCTCGTCACTAAGCATCCAGTCTTCACTTATCAAATGTGTAAAATTCAAGGCTGGTCCTTAAAAGCTCCCAACAAGGCAAAACTGTGAATCTAACCAAAAGTGTATTTCCTGTTTCTCCCACATATTGGATTCCACAGTTCCTACAAGTGATCAATATACACAGTTTTTAGATCTTGGAGTCCTTTGCACAGTGATAGAAAAACATTACCATTGGAATAACTGCGCACCCACTTGTGCTGCTGGAAAATTGCCCTGATCTCTGCGCTTAGGCTCAGAGAGAGGTGAGATTTTAGCCTTTACAAGGAGATCACCCAGGTTTTTGTTCCTCCTGAAGGCTGCAATTGCCTTGTGATCCTGAAGCATATGTGTGTCCTGAGTGAACCTTTGAAAGTTGCTCTTGATAACTCTGACCAATTTGCAGGTGGAGGGAGAATATGTGATCACCACTGGGATGAGGGGAGAAACATCAATTGGCTTGGTCTGCAAGAATGAATTGAAACATTTTCTTAAAAAGGACCAACCGTACCCCTAGTGGAGAGAGCTGAGAACAAAATCTTGACAGCTTCCCCCAAATCACTCTGTTGAGTGCAGATCCTGTGAAATCTCAGTAATTGGGATTTAATTATCCCTGCAAATGTGTGTTTGGGTGAAAACTTGTTCTGAACAGTAAGGCATGTGTATCTGTAGGTTTGAAAAAGACTTTAACATCTAATTGTGGTGATTCGGGAAATTTGGGCCCTTAAATGTAGTTGTGTCTAAAAAATCAATTGAGGATTTATTAATGGTGGATTTCAGTTTGATGGAAGCATTATGGTCATTAAGAGTCCTCAAAACACCTCAAAGTCTCGCTCAGGATGTTGCCAAATCCCCCAGATATCATCCAAGAATCGATAATAATATAATGGCTTTTTAACACATTTCTCCAATGCAGAGGTCTCCCACTCTGCCATGAAGATGTTGGCATAGGCTGGGGCAAAGTTTTCCGCCATCGCCGTACCCTTAATCTGTAAATAGAATTCCCGTTGAACTCAAAATCATTCCTCATGAGGTTTATTTCCAATAATTGTAACAGTTCTTTATCTGGTCTTCTCTTATCTGGATATTTTTGAAAGATTCTCCTTATGGAGTTGATTCCCTCTCTAATGTCTATATTTGTATAGAGGCTGTCAATATCAATGGAAATAAAAAGCATCAACGGGGATTCTATTTGTTTCACTTTCTCTACACTGTGGGCGTAAAAGTCCACTGCTGAAGGAGCTGCTCAGTGCTCGTACAGTCTCATGCAGGGGGTGGGAGGTGTTGTCCATGATGGATGTTAGCTTAGACAACATCCTCTCCTCCCAACCTGCTCGATGGACTTCAGCGGACAGTCCAGGACAGAGCTGACCCTCCTGACCAGCTTGTTGAGTTTCCCCGTGTCCCTCTCTGCCATTCCACCACTCCAGCAGACCACAGCACAGAAATAGCAGACGCCACCACAGTGTCATAAAATGTCCTTAGGAGCGTCCTGTTCACCCCAAAGGATCTCAGCCGCCATAGCAGGTGGAGACGACCCAGTAGAGTGGTTGAAGGAAAAGGAAAGGGGGACAGGTGAGGTGCATTTCATGTCCCGGTGCTATGGGGGGTTGCAAGGAGGTGTGACGAGCTCTGGTGGATGGGCGAGGGAAGTGCTACTGAATCAAACCTGTTAAACAACTGGTTCAATCTGTTAGCCAGAACCTGGTCTCCAGACTCTGGACCCCTCCGCTCACATGCTCCGTCCAGTGATGGTGTTCGGTCCTCTCCACACACCTCTGGTGTTGCTCTGCTGGAGCTGCTCCTCCACCTTCCTCCTAAAAGGAAGCATTACATTTAGAAAATAAAATACTTATTTATATTTGTTTGTATTTTTTGTAAGATAATACACTATATACACGGAGTTTATCTGGACGTAGTGTTTTCAGTGTCATCCAAGTGACTCTAGAGGATGAAAACCTGTTGGATGTGTGCTAATGTCATAGCAGGGGTGTCCAAACTACGGCCCGCGGCCCATTTTTAATTGGCCCGCAAGAAATTTTATAAATAGAATAGAATATGGCCCGCACTTCAACTTTTGCTTGAGGTATTGCACTTCTTAGTTTAACACCAGGGGGAGCTACTGTTGATCAAGGCAGTTGCTCCACCAAATAGGACAATCCTAGAAGAAATTACCCCAAGTTACTAAACATGGCAGAACCAAAGAAGCGAAAGGTAGAAAGTGAGTGCAGAAATTTCAGACACGTGGGAGAGTGAATATTTCTTCAAAGAATTCAAGGGAAGTGTCTGTTTTATCTGCACTGAAACTGTGGCAGTTATGAAAGAGTATAATGTACGACGTCATTATGAAACCAAACATCAGTTATGCATCCTACACTGGTGCTGAGCGAGAGCAGAAAGTAAAGTAAATAGTAGCTGTCCTGCAGGGTCAGCAACAGTATTTTTTGTGCTCAAAAAGTCCAGGAAAAGGCTCCAATAGCAGCTATGAGGAGGCCCAACTCATCGCAAGACGTGGAGTTACAGAGGAGCTGCTCGATCTTAAGAGTCTAAAAGGCACAACAACGGGTATGGATACTTTTGAAGCTGTGTCAGACTCAACTGACAAAATGGGACTTAAATGGGACAAGCTGTGTGCAGATACAACATACGGGGCTCCAGCTATGGCAGGTGCACACAAAGGAATGGCGTCTATGATGTGCGCTGAGGTGAAAGAGGCTGGAGGTGAGGCTGTTAAAATGCACTGTACTGTTCACCAAGAAGCCCTTTGTGCCAAGACAGTCAATCTTGGAGATGTAATGAACACTATTGTAAAAAGTGTCAACATAATTCGAGCAAGAGGACTGTAGCACAGAGAATTTCAGGCTTTCCTTTCTGAAGTGGATGCTGAATATGGGGATCTACTCTACCACTCGGAGGCGCGCTGGCTAAGCCGCGGCGCCGCGCTGAAGCGTCTTTACTCCCTGAGGTCAGAAATTGACCATTTTTGAAAGAGAAGGACCGACCTCTTCATGAGCTGAATGACCCTCTATGGTTGGCAGACCTTGCATTTTTAGTTGATCTTGCTGATCATTTAACCACCCTGAACAAGAGCCTACGAGGGAAAGAGCAGCTTGTACCACAACTTTATGCGCACATGAAAGCATTTTGTGTGAAGGTCAATCTCTTTAAGACACAACTGCAACTTCAAGTTTGCAGTTCCCCACACTGTCCAAGATCACAACTGCTTATCCACAGGCCAACCTTTCTGCTAAAAAAGGGAAATATGTGTCTGTGATTACATGTCTCGAAACAGAATTCAGACAGCGCTTCCAGGATTTTTCTGACAGTTCTACAGGAACTTGGAAAAGGAAAAGTTTCCTCTGATGAGACGCCATGTGAAAAAATGATCAGTCTATTTGGCTCAGATTGCTCCATGATCAAACGACATTTGTCCGGATTTTTGGCACAAGTGGCGTCGGATCGGTACCGCAGCTGGATGGCCCGATTTACATACCCAGCGCAGCTGATAACTCACCAGAAATCTACACTATTGGACAGACGAGCCAAAAGATCAGATCACCTTCTTTGAATAAAGCTGTGGTGATAATGGGGAGGAAGAAACAAACACCAGCACGAGCTGGTCTTTGCCAACAGTATCTCTGCCAGAACAGAGACCAAAGAAAATACACTGACACCTCTGATCTGCTCGAAAAGCTTAGATTCATTTTAAAAAATTAAATGAAAACATCAATATACTGGCAACCGTACAAGGTGGGGGGAAAGCCATCGTAAAAACATTCATGCTTAGACAAACATTTAAAAGCAAATGATGTTTCATAGGTTATCACTAGCTTTATGTAGCCTGAGGCTTGGTGTCAGAAGGTGTGGATGTACAAGAAGAACAATGACAGAGGTACATACTGTCTCCCAGGCCTGTCACCTTGACTTGCTAAGTCCAGCATGGCTGCCACGCTGCCACTGAAAGGCTCTTGGGAATGTGATCTCCACCGTAGGTCACGCAACTCCCAGGGGACCCTGTTACGGGAAAGGGAAGCGATCCACATTCTCCCATTAATATGATGCATAACAGCCAGAAGAACGCTTCCTTGTCTTATAAAA
>NW_020328071.1:0-27085 GCF_001858045.2 Oreochromis niloticus | reverse complement strand
AAATGAAAAATATTCAAAGAGTGAAACTGTTAAAAAAGTGAAGGTTTTGTGCAGCTGGGTGTTGCAGCCCCTTTACAGGAAAATGTAAACTTGGTTTAATGAGGTTAAAACAAAACCTGGGATGATCCAGACACATTTATTGTTTCTTTAATCACCACAATAGTTTGTGTTTGTGCTAAAATCTCTTAAAAAGCTGTTTTGAGTGATAAGTTTGGCTTTAATGTGTTAAACTTGCATTAGATAAGACAATGTACCACTGAACACAGGAGGGATTATTGCTGAAAATGGGTCTCTGAACACCTCTGTAGATATTCTATTCAGAATCATTCATGATTTGTGATCAGTGTTAATATTAAGCATTTATATGATTATTTACTCTTTTGATTAATTGCTGTGATTCAACATGAAATCAAATGTGATTCTATTCAGAAAACAAGACATTTCTAATTCACCTCAGACTTTTGAGCTGTAGTCTACATTGCAATTATAGTGTAGGGTTATTGATTAGAGCAGATGATATGAGACTATCAGGAGAGACTGTTAAAAAGTTATGAGCTGTCTTGATGCAGAGAAAGTGGAGTTTGTCATCCTTGAGCTGCTGCAAGTAGCAGGTAGGATTGAATGATGCTCTGGCTCTGTGCTCAAGTTCAGACATAGGCTTTAAGCAACCATGAGCCACTGATAAGCGTGATAGATTAATAAGCATGTATAAAGTGGACTTGTTAAACAGCTCTGATAGGAGAAAGTCAATGAGCACGCAATAAAGTGGACTTGTTAGGGCCAGTTTACCATCAGCCTTGCTAAAGTTGAACTTCATTTGAATTTAAAGACAGACTTGAAAGAAAATCTTATTTGAAACTGCTGATAAAATCCCGGTCAGACACAGTTACATACAAACATACAGTACACACTGCTGCTCAAAGGTCCCTGCTTTTAATAGAAATTGGCTTTAATGTAATATCACATGAAGTTTATCAGTAATGTTTTCACAGCTTTAATCAAATCATTCATCATCCATAAGTTGTGATGGAAAAATGTCTGCAAGCGTGCAGGAGCCCATTTTTAGAGACAATCAGTCCTGTGTTATAATGTTAATTGAAGTTTATCAGGTCAGATGACCAATAGATGATAAGAAATATACTCTTACTAATTATTAGAGTTACAAGTACTTTGCTAAACAAAATTAAATGAGGTTAGGTTGGAACTTGAGACGTTTACATAAAAAGTTCAGTTGGTGATGCATGAAAGAAAATAAATTTCTTCTAAAAATCTTTTGGAGAATTCTGATGGTAAGAAATGAAAAATATTCAGAGTGAAACTGTTAAAAAAGTGAAGGTTTTGTGCAGCTGGGTGTTGCAGCCCCTTTACAGGAAAATGTAAACTTGGTTTAATGAGGTTAAAAACAAAACCTGGGATGATCCAGACACATTTATTGTTTCTTTAATCACCACAATAGTTTGAGTTTGTGCTAAAATCTCTTAAAAAGCTTTTTGAGTGATAAGTTTGGCTTTAATGTGTTAAACTTGCATTAGATAAGACAATGTACCACTGAACACAGGAGGGATTATCGCTGAAAATGGGTCTCTGAACACCTCTGTAGATATTCTATTCAGAATCATTCATGATTTGTGATCAGTGTTAATATTAAGCATTTATATGATTATTTACTCTTTTGATTAATTGCTGTGATTCAACATGAAATCAAATGTGATTCTATTCAGAAAACAAGACATTTCTAATTCACCTCAGACTTTTGAGCTGTAGTCTACATTGTAATTATAGTGTAGGGTTATTGATTAGAGCAGATGATATGAGACTATCAGGAGAGACTGTTAAAAAGTTATGAGCTGTCTTGATGCAGAGAAAGTGGAGTTTGTCATCCTTGAGCTGCTGCCAAGATAGGCAGCGGTAGGATTGAATGATGCTCTGGCTCTGTGCTCAAGTTCAGACATAGGCTTTAAGCAACCATGAGCCACTGATAAGCGTGATAGATTAATAAGCATGTATAAAGTGGACTTGTTAAACAGCTCTGATAGGAGAAAGTCAATGAGCACGCAATAAAGTGGACTTGTTAGGGCCAGTTTACCATCAGCCTTGCTAAAGTTGAACTTCATTTGTATTTAAAGACAGACTTGAAAGAAAATCTTATTTGAAACTGCTGATAAAATCCCGGTCAGACACAGTTACATACAAACATACAGTACACACTGCTGCTCAAAAGTCCCTGCTTTTAATAGAAAATTGGCTTTAATGTAATATCACATGAAGTTTATCAGTAATGTTTTCACAGCTTTAATCAAATCATTCATCATCCATAAGTTGTGATGGAAAAATGTCTGCAAGCATGCAGGAGCCCATTTTTAGAGACAATCAGTCCTGTGTTATAATGTTAATTGAAGTTTATCAGGTCAGATGACCAATAGATGATAAGAAATATACTCTTACTAATTATTAGAGTTACAAGTACTTTGCTAAGCAAAATTAAATGAGGTTAGGTTGGAACTTGAGACGTTTACATAAAAGGTTCAGTTGGTGATGCATGAAAGAAAATAAATTTCTTCTAAAAATCTTTTGGAGAATTCTGATGGTAAGAAATGAAAAATATTCAAAGAGTGAAACTGTTAAAAAAGTGAAGGTTTTGTGCAGCTGGGTGTTGCAGCCCCTTTACAGGAAAATGTAGACTTGGTTTAATGAGGTTAAAAACAAAACCTGGGATGATCCAGACACATTTATTGTTTCTTTAATCACCACAATAGTTTGAGTTTGTGCTAAAATCTCTTAAAAAGCTTTTTTGAGTGATAAGTTTGGCTTTAATGTGTTAAACTTGCATTAGATAAGACAATGTACCACTGAACACAGGAGGGATTATTGCTGAAAATGCGTCTCTGAACACCTCTGTAGATATTCTATTCAGAATCATTCATGATTTGTGATCAGCGTTAATATTAAGCATTTATATGATTATTTACTCTTTTGATTAATTGCTGTGATTCAACATGAAATCAAATGTGATTCTATTCAGAAAACAAGACATTTCTAATTCACCTCAGACTTTTGAGCTGTAGTCTACATTGTAATTATAGTGTAGGGTTATTGATTAGAGCAGATGATATGAGACTATCAGGAGAGACTGTTAAAAAGTTATGAGCTGTCTTGATGCAGAGAAAGTGGAGTTTGTCATCCTTGAGCTGCTGCCAAGATAGGCAGCGGTAGGATTGAATGATGCTCTGGCTCTGTGCTCAAGTTCAGACATAGGCTTTAAGCAACCATGAGCCACTGATAAGCGTGATAGATTAATAAGCATGTATAAAGTGGACTTGTTAAACAGCTCTGATAGGAGAAAGTCAATGAGCACGCAATAAAGTGGAGTTGTTAGGGCCAGTTTACCATCAGCCTTGCTAAAGTTGAACTTCATTTGTATTTAAAGACAGACTTGAAAGAAAATCTTATTTGAAACTGCTGATAAAATCCAGGTCAGACACAGTTACATACAAACATACAGTACACACTGCTGCTCAAAAGTCCCTGATTTTAATAGGAAATTGGCTTTAATGTAATATCACATGAAGTTTATCAGTAATGTTTTCACAGCTTTAATCAAATCATTCATCATCCATAAGTTGTGATGGAAAAAAGTCTGCAAGCGTGCAGGAGCCCATTTTTAGAGACAATCAGTCCTGTGTTATAATGTTAATTGAAGTTTATCAGGTCAGATGACCAATAGATGATAAGAAATATACTCTTACTAATTATTAGAGTTACAAGTACTTTGCTAACAAAATTAAATGAGGTTAGGTTGGAACTTGAGACGTTTACATAAAAAGTTCAGTTGGTGATGCATGAAAGAAAATAAATTTCTTCTAAAAATCTTTTGGAGAATTCTGATGGTAAGAAATGAAAAATATTCAAAGAGTGAAACTGTTAAAAAGTGAAGGTTTTGTGCAGCTGGGTGTTGCAGCCCCTTTACAGGAAAATGTAAACTTGGTTTAATGAGGTTAAAAACAAAACCTGGGATGATCCAGACACATTTATTGTTTCTTTAATCACCACAATAGTTTGAGTTTGTGCTAAAATCTCTTAAAAAGCTGTTTTGAGTGATAAGTTTGGCTTTAATGTGTTAAACTTGCATTAGATAAGACAATGTACCACTGAACACAGGAGGGATTATTGCTGAAAATGGGTCTCTGAACACCTCTGTAGATATTCTATTCAAATCATTCATGATTTGTGATCAGTGTTAATATTAAGCATTTATATGATTATTTACTCTTTTGATTAATTGCTGTGATTCAACATGAAATCAAATGTGATTCTATTCAGAAAACAAGACATTTCTAATTCACCTCAGACTTTTGAGCTGTAGTCTACATTGTAATTATAGTGTAGGGTTATTGATTAGAGCAGATGATATGAGACTATCAGGAGAGACTGTTAAAAAGTTATGAGCTGTCTTGATGCAGAGAAAGTGGAGTTTGTCATCCTTGAGCTGCTGCCAAGATAGGCAGCGGTAGGATTGAATGATGCTCTGGCTCTGTGCTCAAGTTCAGACATAGGCTTTAAGCAACCATGAGCCACTGATAAGCGTGATAGATTAATAAGCATGTATAAAGTGGACTTGTTAAACAGCTCTGATAGGAGAAAGTCAATGAGCACGCAATAAAGTGGACTTGTTAGGGCCAGTTTACCATCAGCCTTGCTAAAGTTGAACTTCATTTGAATTTAAAGACAGACTTGAAAGAAAATCTTATTTGAAACTGCTGATAAAATCCAGGTCAGACACAATTACATACAAACATACAGTACACACTGCTGCTCAAAAGTCCCTGATTTTAATAGAAATTGGCTTTAATGTAATATCACATGAAGTTTATCAGTAATGTTTTCACAGCTTTAATCAAATCATTCATCATCCATAAGTTGTGATGGAAAAATGTCTGCAAGTGTGCAGGAGCCCATTTTTAGAGAAATTAAATGAGGTTAGGTTCGTACTTGAAATTTTAATATAAAAGTTTCAGGTGGTGATGAATGTAAGTTTCACATAGTAGAAATTTGTGTTTATCATTTATTTTGGTTTTATTCTGAGTTTAGTGTTTATTTGTGAGCATTGTTTTTATCTCCATGATTTTACTTTCTTTGTATCACATGTTTTTAGTCTGTTTTTACATTGTTTTAATCCACTGTGGATTGGCTGGGCATGGGACAAATTAGCTGATAGTCATCACCTGCTGAGGCATGTGTCTGTCCAGTGGTGTCCTTTCAGCTGTTTATAGGACTTATTAAAAGGAAGCAAGCTGAGTACTGGAAGGAGAGAGAGGCCCTAGATTGGAAGAGGAACGCATGAAGCCCGTCTGGAGACCGGTCAGCGTGATGTGGTGACCCAGTCCCGACAGCAGGAACGGCGACAGTAGGAGACAACGCGTGTGATTGACATCAGTGCAGATGTATACCACTGCCTGCATTTGTGAGTAGTGGCTGATTGTTGTTCACTGGGTGCAGCCGTGTTGGGAGAGTGTCGCCATGGCTATAAGCCAGGGCGCTTCCGGGATGATGGTTCTGGCTCCTATTTGTTTTTACGTACAGATGATGACGTGAGGGGAGCCGCGGTGGTATCGAGCGACGGACTCCAATGCAGAATGCGAACTGGGCTGGGATGTGATGGGGCCCAGTGGACGGACGAGACTGGGACAGGAGGCTCCTAGTCTGCCTGGCACGAGGCTGGCGTGGACCTCACTTAGCAAGAGGAATTTCTGTCCAGCTCAAGAACACACAAGGAGTATTCGTCCTGGGTTGTGGGACTGGGTGGGATTTTTGTACATGAAGAGAATTGTATTTTTACCAGTTTTAGAATAATCTTATCTAGTCTCGGTGGGAATTTTAGCATATTGAGAAAAATGTTGTTGTGAATTGGCTTGATTTAAATCAAACTGAACTGCACTCAATTAAAACCAAATATAACTTGTTATCAAATCTATTCAAATGTAAAGTCGTCTCACTCAATTTGGACAACTAGCACTGAAAAATACACTGACATCCTCTGTTTCCCAATTAGCAGATGAGAGGTTGCTGTTTTATTCATGACTCAATACTTGAATGGTTTTATCCTGTTTATGAATAAA
Source organism: Oreochromis niloticus (assembly GCF_001858045.2). Classification (NCBI taxonomy): domain Eukaryota; kingdom Metazoa; phylum Chordata; class Actinopteri; order Cichliformes; family Cichlidae; genus Oreochromis; species Oreochromis niloticus. The sequence goes on along the minus strand of NW_020328071.1, from coordinate 20,969 downwards.
CATTTTAAAATGACATTGCTTCATTGTATGATTAATTCTTTGTCTGTGTCAGTCCTTAATACATACACATGTGTACAATAATTCTAGTTGCCATAGTCTCCGGAGATCCTATGCTCCGTTTTCTCATACTTTTCTTCACTGTTTACCTCATTCTGCCCAACAAAATGTACAAATTTCTGTAAACAATTATGACTTGTTTTATGCCATTAATAAAAATGTCTCCATATGAGGACGTACTTGAAAAGAAAAAGTCACCACTTTGCATTTTACAAAGCAAGTAAACAAACACGGGGCTATTTATCATATAAATAACTTTTAGGTCTGTGGGATAGAAGGATGGGAGCTTTAAATGTTGTGCCTCCATAATTATTCTAGAGTCTTTACAGTGTTCAGCGACTGTTGTGATTTGGTGTGACATACATAAACTTGAAGTGAATGAATCCACCTGTTCACAGGAGATCACAGGAAGATGACACCAAACATCAGAAGATCTTATTGTGCGCCAGAGTAAAAGGTGGTTTCTTGGGACTAAAAGCACATAAACTACAGCAGAAGCTCACATAAAGCAGGAAATAAGCAGGCAGCACTTCAACTGCTAATGCACGTTTTGCACTTTTATTGTTGTGTCATTCACTAACAGTTCAATGGTGCAAGATTACCATACACAGAATTAGGATATCTGCATGACACATCTATGCTATACAGCGAATGGATTATAATTATTACAAATACAGTAAGCATATTTACATTTGATCTCAAGCTCCATACAATATAGATATTTACAAAGTATGAAAATGAAACCGGTCTGACAAATAATGTGCAGTGTTAATGACGGGTTTTTTTCTCCTTTTCTTTTGGTGAACAAATCTGAAAGGGGGCGGGGTTAACTGATATTAATTGTCAGAGGGGGAAAATATCATGGCTAGTTTCGTTTGAAAGGCATCAACGGAAAAACAAACACAGAAAAAAGTGATGAGGTGAAGAAAGACACATTAAGTGTGCTGTCGTTTTAGATGTCACAAGCTACTTTGTATAGTCCTATATCCCTGATATTAGAAAGAATTAAAATGAGTTAAAATACACCTTTATTTTGTTACAGATTTTGAGTTCAGATGGATGCCTAGCATGACTAATGAGTAGATATCCTCCCCCCAAAAAAACAAAAAACAAAAAAACAACAGACTTCTAATTCACTCAAACTGCTTTCTAATAAAGAGGAAGCACTAATGTAACTCACCTCCTCAGTCGGGGTGCAGGGGTTACATTAGGTCTCCTTTTCCTTCCCCCCCCTCTCTCTTACATTCAAACCCTCTTTTAGTTCACACTAGAACAGGCCGCCAACCATCATTTGGTTTAATATGAGTGGAACAACTAAACCGCACAGACTTTAAATGATCAGTTAGTTGAACCTTTTATTAATATGCGCAAAGAGCTGCAAACTAATATATATATGTATATACACTGCAAACAATAAATACACAATCCAAAATAAAAACACCTCTGCAAAAGAAGTGGCAGCGCTTCGCATCAACATGTATATGAGGTACATTGCACTTTTGAGATTTGATCTGTGCATAGGTGCATCTTTGATGTGCAGCTCAGAGATCCACAATCCAGCACGTTTCTGTTTCTCTGACCGTCAGACTGGCTGACCCGAGGTCACGTCAGAGCTTTGTTTTATATCTATATGTAACAGACAGTCGGTTCCTCTCCTTCCACGCATTTCATACAACACAGCAGGCATACTGCTGGTTGGTTGACCAGAGTTTTTAATGCCTGTCTACATGAACACATCTCGAGAGGCGTAGGCGCCAAAAAGTGAATCTGGAGCCAAATGTAGCAGCTGCAGCAGGGCACACAGAGCAAATATTTTCATGGGGTAGTATCAGAAATAGGACCTTTGAATATGTAGTCCATTTAACTTCTTTCCTTCTATTAAACCCTTTGAGAAACAGCTATCCAGTGTACTCCTGATATGTGCTCTTATCATTTGTTCCTGATGCTCAAATACAATCCTGGACTCAACATATGTGGCTGTGTCTCTGTCCTTGCTATAGATATGTGTTAATGTGCAAAATAAGGTTAAAAAATGAAGAAATAAATGCGAGTTAGAGCAAGCTAGAGGAGCAGAGAGGAATGTGTTATATGAGGGTTAACTACCACACTGATCCCAGAACAGACCGCATGTACAAATCAAGTTCTCTCTCTAGTTCGTTTTCATCCTCCTAGTCCTCCTCCTCCTCTCCTTGTAACCCTGTTTTTACTCCTTGGGATGAAAAAGCAAAAAGAGGCCCAAATCTACTCCTGCAGGAACAATCGGTCATCTTTTATTTATTTTTTTAAACTGCTGAGATATGAAGCGATCCTCGCTTGTTTGTCTCTAGTTAGTCTGCAGTTTTTATGTTAACACAAATGGATGAGTATTTTACTGACTCACTAACTGACACTGGCACGATCGGGGGTTTAGAGGCGGCGTATGTACACAGATTGAGGAGGATCTGCACTTTTCTTTTTTTCAATATAAATACCAATAAAGGGAAGTGACCAGAGCAGATTATACAGTGTGCTTGTGAAGCTGCAGGGTAGCTTCTGAGTGCATCCTGTGGAGTGTGTTGTGTGTGTTTAAGTGTTGTGGTTGAGGTGTCGTATGCCTTGATGGTAGAAACTGTTTTTAAGTCTTGTAGACAAGCGTGTTACATCCAGCCTTTCTCTATCCTGCCTCAAACCGTACCTTAAGCATGGCCTGCTGGTCTTCGTTGTATTCCACCTGTGCTGTGGAGAGGTTGAGGACGCCTCGCTCCACAGGGTCCTTGTCACCAAAGACCTACAACATCATCTTGCAGCAGATGGAGTCACTGTGCATCGTTCAACCATTCGGCGCACTTTACACAAGGTGCTGTATGCGAGAGTGATGCAGAGGAAGCCTTTTCTCCGGCCACAGCACAAACAGAGCCGCTTGAGGTATGCTAAAGCACATTTGGACAAGCCAGCTTCATTCTGGAATAAGGTGCTGTGGACTGATGAAACGAAAATTGAGTTATTTGGGCATAACAAGGGGCGTTATGCATGGAGGAAAAAGAACACAGCATTTCAAGAAAAACACCTGCTACCTACAGTAAAATATGGTGGTGGTTCCATCATGCTGTGGGGCTGTGTGGCCAGTGCAGGGACTGGGAATCTTGTCAAAGTTGAGGGACACATGGATTCCACTCAGTATCAGCAGATTCTGGAGACCAATGTCCAGGAATCAATGTTATATACTTATGTGGTATGTGTATTTTGACTTTTGTTGCCATGATGCCAGGTCTCTGTTGAAAATGAGATTTTTAATCTCAATGAGATTTTTTACCTGGATAAATAAAGGACTAATAATAATAAAATAAAATAAAAACAAAGCTGAAGCTGCGCCGGGGCTGGGTGTTTCAACAAGACAACGACCCGAAACACTGCTCGAAGTCCACTAAGGCATTCACGCAGAGGAACAAGTACAACGTTCTGGAATGGCCATCTCAGCCCCCAGACCTGAAAATTATTGAAAATCTGTGGTGTGAGTTAAAGAGAGCTGTCCATGCTCGAATGAACTAGAGATGTTTTGTAAAGAGGAATGGTCCAAAATACCTTCAACCACAATGCAGACTCTCATTGGAACCTACAGGAAGCGTTTAGAGGCTGTAATTTCTGCAAAAGGCAGATCTACTAAATATTGATTTCATTTCTTTTTTGTGGTGCCCAAATTTATGCCCCATCGCCAAGATCTTTTCGTTTACACAGACCCTCAAGACCCTCTGTGAACACAGCAAAATGCCTTTGCATTATTTCTTTTACTCAAGTCTTATCTGATCATTTGAGGAAGAAAGAAAACACAAGCGTCCCCAGTCTGTTTATAGTAAAACCAGAAACGATAAATTAACAATTCGCTGGCCGCTTAGAACAACATTTAAAAAACAAAAAACCCATAGGTCAGAGTATAAATCCCTTTGAGGCAATAATAATTTTAGGTTACTTTACAAAAGTAAAAAGAAAAAAAAATGGTACATTTTAAAATCCTTTGTTTATGGACAGAATTCTTCCTGTTGGACACAAGAAGCAGACTCCAAAAGAACTTTGAGGCTCTGCAGAAGTCTGATTAGACTGGTGTTCATGCAACTGGCTCACTGTGGTGTGATAATACCACAGTGAGCCAGTTGTGATAATAGTGTATTTCATTATTATCACTATTAATAGTGACAATCTCAGTGTATTTCTCAAAGCATAGGGTGTAACAAAGAAATGGATGCCTCCTGATGGGAACAGTGAAGACGGTTTGGAAGTCCTAAAACCTCTTCCTTTGTAATGGGCAGCAGTGGGTGACTCCTCTTGTTACAGGCCAGTTATACCACAGACAATCCAGCTAAAATTCTCACAGAATTTCTCACAATTGAGAAAGTTTCTTATTTCCTTCTGACTTTCCCATCTTACTCTTGTTTTTATTTTTTGAAGTACATTTCCTGAAAAGTCCCCCATTTCTATGATCAGAGATGTGAGCCTGATCTCACAGGTTAGGGTTCGGTAAATGAACAGTCATAACATTTATTTTTTTCATTCACAACATACTAGATATTATTCTTTGGTTCACAAGCTGGACCAGCTCTACCAAGTTATCTATCACTGTACTATGCAATTAACAGCATTAACCCTTCAATGCCTGTAACAAAAAACTAAATGTCCTTCACATGATCCAAAGTGGGGTCTTCAAACAGTCCAGCACCTGGAACTGTTTGTGTACTTAATAATATATTGCTGAGCTTCTCTAAGTTACAGTAGCTTGTGTTAGTACGTGTACACAAAGACATAAACGTTCAATGATGAAAACACACAGTAGAATAAAATTGTAAGAAGTCATCAGTTGATGCGGTTTAAGGACACTTGTTCTTCTGTGCAGTCTCACCTGGAGCTCACGTTTCTAGTTCATGCCATCATGACCAAAGATTCTTCAATTAATAGTTTAAAGATGTCCATGAATGCACTGCTAACTGCTCTTCAACCTTATAAAAATCAACATGCATTTTGAATAAGAAACACTTTTACAAAACCAAAAGCTTCACTGTGCTTAGTGATTTATCTGTCTAAAAAAACCAGGTTCAGTTTGTAACTGAGAGAGCGGCTCGGTGGCGCTGAATTATATTTCCAATAGAAACACAATTTCATATGTTGTAGTAACAACACACTGCCACAAGATGGCAGCCTAGACCTACTTTACCATGCTGTTCCAGTAAAAAAGAAAAAGTGAGAGAGCCTTGAAAGAGTGACAGAGACACTTTTTATGAACTCATCTGTAATGTGTCACCTTTTCTGTAGGATGAAGAAGTGCTTCCCTTCTTTTAAAGTAAATACAGGCTTACAAAGATCCTCTAAACATGTTTCTGAAATAATCCTAAACACAACCATTAAATCAAAAATGCAAGAAACAATTTATTTAATCACTCTTCTTAACTTAATTCCTTAACTTATTACAAAAATAAACAAAGACTTTTCTGCTGTCTCACCTCTGTCAGTGTTCATACTATTACAAGAACAGGTGGAGGTGCAGGTGGAACTTTGACTTCACTGTGGTTTCTATGTGCAGGCAGGAGTGGGACATCTCAGAACAGCAGCGGATTGTCGAGCACGGTGACTCCTGCTGCGACGCCCCCGTCTGAGTGTCCTGAGCTCTTGGTCCTCAGCAGATGGCCCACACACTCATTTATCACCATGTCTTTACCCTGCCTGTAAGAAAACAAAGAAAAGGCTAACATTAGAAACAGCCACCAACCAATCCCTTTTACTCCACCGCCCAAAAACCAGTGAGAAACACTAGCTAATATTAACTTGGAATCAAAGTCCACTAATCCCCAGGCTCCCAGCATAACATACAGTCCAACACAAACTCCACAAACTGTCTTGCTTCAGCTGACTTTCCTTCACCTTCTCTCCAGAGAATCTGTTGTGCTCTTTTCAGCACGAAGCCACACTCCTGCTCACTGATCGTCACCTCTGTTTAACCTGGTCTCAGCAACTTTGTCCCATAGCTTGCACATCCTTTCCACCTCCATCTTTCTTCCCAGCCAACTGATACATACCTTTTCTCCTTCCTTAAAAGCCAGCCTAAGAAATACGATTTTATAATTGCCCAATAAATTAAACTGCCATTTTCAAAAGTATTATCATCAGTAGAGGTCAGCGAATGTCGCTCGGATCTGCTGCACAGCTTGAGGCTGGTCCGGGAAGAACCTCTCCAGGACTCCAGGTCTGGCGAGCACTTGCTGAACCTTCTTGGTACCAGCCAGGTGAGCGCTGATATCTGGACTCTTCACAGCTCGACAGCGCTCCATCAGAAGACGAGCATCCCAGCTCTGCAATTGAAAACAGACAATGAATTCTCTGCTTGCCAGCACACCGACCAGCAGAGCGTGACAATAGTTGGTTTATATTACGCTGAGATTTGACAGACAGAGACAGAAGAATGAAGGAGAACAACACAGAGTCACGCTATCAAGGAGAACTTGGACGGTAGATTCAGCAGTTTGGCTTGAAACTTGCAAACTGTTTTAACTTGTTATGTCCGATTAACTTTTCCTTCCAGGGTGCTCGGCAGTTTTCTTTCACTTGTTTCCTGTTCCTGCCAGCAGAATGCACACACAGCTGCAGTAACTACACACAATGTTGCAGAGAACATGGAGCAGCAACAAACATGTGTTGATCTCTAATCACCCATTCAAACTGACACAGCGACAGAGGTCTGTTGTCACTTATATCAGCCAATCAGGGCTAGACTTGGTATTGCTAAGCAGGGAAAGAAATAAACTCAATGATAATGACGTTCCAGTTTCTCATGAATACGAATCAGTTTAAGCAAGTCTGCAGGTTTCACTTTAGTGTTTTTAACTAAACTCTTTGATGTAATCATTCTGAGTGCAAATCAAAAGTTGGACCTGTTCAGAAGTGTAGTTGTCAGGCATGTAACCGTTCCTAAAATACACCACGGCGACCTGTTTGCTGTCCCTGAAGTGAAAGTGACACAAAAGACACATTAATCCATGTGGACACACAGCAACCTCCACTTCCTTGAAGCCTCTCGTGCTGCTGTCCACTGGGAATCCCCACATGTGCCTCTTCCCAGTGTCTATGACATGTAACAAATATAATAAAATAGCAAGGAATTATAAAGTCAATGACAAGATTTTCCATTTAGTTTAATTTAACAGTAGTCATTTTGCAGAAGACAGACATTTGGTTACTATAGTAAAAACTATTATGTCAAATTAACCAAAAAGAAAAAGAGTCAACAAATGCAGACACTTGGCTGTCTTCAGCAACAAAAACGCCATCAAAAAAGTCACAGTCATCAGAGCAACATCAGAGAAACAATAAAGTCTAACCATGGAAGGTTTTTATAAATGTATGCATAAAAACACAAAAACAAATAACATCAACAATGAGCACCTTTCGCTCATTGCACGCTCCAACAGTTTTGCAAAAGCTTCCCTGGAGAATCATGGAGAAAATACTTTTAGTTCCTGGAAGGAGCTCAAGGGTCTAAGTGTAAAGAGTAGACATGTTGACAGATGCTGGCCAATATCCACTCCTAATCGGGTCCTTTAAATCAGGGCTGCACTGCTGCTGGCATGTTTGACATCTGTATGTCGCCTGGTGCACATTATAACATCCTTGGACCAAAAATAAAAATAAACAACATGACTAATACATCACTGCCTTCACAGATGACTTCTGTTAATGCAATACCATGTTCTGATTGTACAGCAAGGGCAGAAAACATGCTTCATCACACTATGTTCAAATCCATCACCCTAACCTAAATAGCAGGTTGCTGTTTACTATTAATGTTGATTAAAATCACTATTTTTCCTGCTGACACTGTGAAGTTTACGCCCCCACAGGAGCAGTTTCGAAGCTTCACTGTTGGCAGAATGCGAGCTACCAAAAAAGAGAAAACCACTTAAATAGATTATTTCTAACTGGATGTAGACACATATGAAAACCAAAATTGAGTATCTCATGAGGAAATACCTTGTATATTGGTGCAATTTTGACCGTCCACTCTAATAATACATGTGGTTGGAGGAATGGCTTTAGAAAAACATCAATAACACTTTCTCTGTTGTGGAGTGGCTGATGTTTGTGATGTAGAACATCCCCACAGAACCGTTCCTCTGGAAGACACTCTGCACATAGACAGGACTTTTTTGTAACAAATTCAGCAAAATTTGAATAACTGAAAGTAGTACGCACTCAGATCCAGCCACTCTTGACAAAGGTAGCAGCTTCTATTTTGATATTATAGCTCAGGGTGGCTCAGTGTACTTCACTATGAGCTGACAGTTAAAAGGACATTTGTCAAATTCATGTGGTTTTATAATTATTAAAGTTCTCACACGCTCAAAGACATAAATGTCAGCCAACAAGGGATCGCTCATCAAGCTTAGCTATATAGAAAAGTACATTATTGAGATGAGACCAAATAACAGCAGGGTGAAGACAGTAGCAAAACAGAGGATGACCAACAGTTTCTGTGTCAGTGAGACATTTCAGCTGGTATGGCCGTGCTTCTTTCCAGCGCTCAGCAGCTTTCTGCTGCCAAAAGGACCGTGACACTGCCCTACTTCTTTGAGGCTCAGGAGAAGGACATCAATCCAAAACAGCAGACAGCCTTTTCATATTCTTTTCTCTAAAGAATGCAAATAGAGTATTTGCAAGTATTGCAAATATGAAGTAATTAACAAATTTCCCACGTATGGGACTAATAAAGGTTATCTTATGTTATCTTAATCACCTTTGTTTCTGCTAATGTCACTTTTACAAATCGTGTCCCATCAGCTCTCATGGCTGAACTTTGGCTTTGAGGGTCGGGGAGGACAAAAAGCTATTAAGGACCTTTTGATTTGCAATCCAGTTCTTCTCTAAAGACATGACTTATTTCTGTTTCACTCCTGGACCAGACTGAATGTTTTTCCTTGATGAGCATTACACCAGTGAACAGTCATCCACACAGTTCTGACAGGATGAATTGTACCAACGCTGGCGGTCCTACCCTCACAAGAATGATTATTTTTGTTACTAGTCCAACAGTTGACTCTACATAAAACTACTGATACAGTACCTTGAGTCGGAGCCTGAGGCTGGGATCAGACAGCAGATGAATGCAGCACTCCATAACATCCTTAGTAATGCTGAGGTGGGAGGGAAGCTCTGCTTTCACATCATGACTACCAATATCTGCCACATCCTCACACTCAGTGGGAGGGACCTCTGCAATGGCACCACATGTACAGTTATTCATCTCCTCTACACACTGAATCTAATCTCACCACCACTACAACCTATAGCTTAAATTCCACTGGCCCGTAGACAGACCTATTACCTCGGTCTTCAGTGTCATCCTCCTCTATTCCAATGCTCTCTGCCAGTTCTTTCTGTTTGCAGTAATTCAGCAGGAATTGGCGAATGCTGAGGTCTTCCTGGTCACTGGAGCTTTGATTGGAGCTGGCAGACTTACTGGTCCTGCTACAAGTGGAAGGAAACCACCTCGCTAAAGGAAAAACAAGACAACAATATGAACATAGGTTTGGTTACAATAAAATAAGTCAGTTGATCAAAATCAGTGTGACACAGACAATGATGTTTTTGGAAAGAGCCCATTAGTGACATTTAATTTATACATTTTTACTGTGCGGGCTTGTAAAACTTCTGTATGAATATTAATTCTACAACAGAAAACCACTCAGCATTTAAACCATCACGATGTATTAAATGTTTCCAAAGATGCTGATAATTTGATAACAAGCAAAGTTATATATCCTGAAATGTACTCATTGATAGAAACTTTGAAAGGCACTGCAGAAAACAAAGTTAAGCAACACAGAAAAATGTGGTAGCGAATGCCTTGAGTCACATTTTCTTCCTTATACGTGAGACTCAAGCTGACATCACTGTTGAAATCTTACCCAGTGCCTTCATGAGCGCGTGCAGCACGGAGCAGAAAAGAGCAGCTGTGCGCTCGTAGCTGAAATCCAGATCCTGAACCATGTCCCCGACCACGGGCTGCAGTCAGAGTGAGTCAACAGAACTGTCAACACCGGTGGAGCCTGGCCAACAAGACAGGATTACAATGAAATACAGTACAAGCTCAGGGCAGCACAGGCTTAAGCAGACAAAGAAGAAAATCGGGTAAACCCTCCAGCAGTTATTTCTGTGTCCATTTTGGGCTAAAAACAAAAACACGTCATAACTACCTGTGGATGCTGGCTGAGCCTCTGAAGGTTGAGTGATATGTCATTAAGCAGGTAGTCAGAGTTCTCATTGATCAGTTCCTTGAGGGAAGTGTATCCACAGGCCTTGCTGATGTCCTACATGGAGCTCAGCGTCGCCTGGCCGACCAGCAGCGTCTCCTCACCAGCTTTCTCCAGCACAGCATACAGCGAGGTCGTCAACAAGGGACGGAAATTGCAGCCCAGCGCCTGAGCACAGCAGGCGATGCCCTCGAGTTGGATGCACAGCTGACAGATGTTGCTGTTGAGCTAATGGATCGTGGATGCAGATGTTGATGATGAAGGAATCACTTGGAGAGAGCTTGTATTTGAGTTGCTGGCATCACTGTTGCATATGGAGGGGAGTCTGGATGGACTGAGCAGCTACGCAAAGAGACAAAACACGTGCTAATGCACTGCTTTCTAACCACTTTTACACATGCACTGCAGCTCGGAAGTTTTCAAGATATTGTCCATGCACGTGAGAACGCAAATGTCTGACACACTTAGATCAGACATTAAACAGCCTTTAGCCTTCCTGCTCCTGAGTGAAAGCCTGTATTATATCTCACTGTGCTCATGTGGGGGTAGCACAGATTAGCCTTTCTCAAAGTCAAGAGTGGGGCCAATTTAGGATCTTCACTCAAATTTAAAATACAAGGGAAACCGATGTATTTCCTTACATAAACAAAAACCACACAAGCGCTTATAAAATGCTCATCCTACCCAGTCATACGCAAAGTGTTAAAATCAACGTGTGATCCACCTGCCACTAAGAGATATTATTTCTCTTTGGTAGATGGAAAAAATGTAATCAAACTCACTGTCAGTAGCTACAACAGCACATTTGTTATAATATGATGACTCAAGCATTTAGATATTAAATAGTATTGAGGGAGACAGGATCAAATACAGTGGGGCAAAAAAGTATTTAGTCAGCCAATTGTGCAAGTTCTCCCACTTAAAAAGATGAGAGAGGCCTGTAATTTTCATCATAGGTATACCTCTAACTTGTCTGAGTTTTAAAGAATTGATTTGCAAATTATGGTGGAAAATAAGTATTTGGTCACCTGGTGTTAAAACACCAGGTAGGTCCCATCATGGTTGTCACAGATATTTGCTTCTTGGGCTTCCCTTAGCCCTGCTCGTCCGCCATTGCCGCGTTTGAGTTTTGGACGAAATGCATTCTGGGATATTTAGCTGTACCAAGTCCACACAAGTCACCACCGATGCATGCTCGATAAAACGGGCGGCGCGAGAACACATCCGGGACTTTTTCGCATTCTCGGCTTGATGCTTACCCACAAAGTGGCTAGAGAGACAGAAAAAAGACAGAAAAGAAACAAAAAACACAACGCCAAAGAATGTCATTTGCACACTAGCATGGAGAATAAACGTAGACACAGTGCACCCAGTAATTTTTGAACTTACAACCAAGTTTCAAGAGCAGTACTGGTATTGTACCGGTACTGGCTGCTGTCTCATTGTTCAGAGAGCCTATCATTATGCAGAGAAAGGAATCTGTGTCTCTGGACCGAAATGACTGTACGTGTAGTGCTGTAGAAACAATACTGCCCACAAACCTTGATGTTTCTATATGTGGAAACCTTCAAGTATGCATATCCTCCTGTAAGGGTAAAGTAATGGGACATTTGCACTTTTTGCATGTAAGCCTGTCGGTCTTAACTGGAAGTTGCACTTGAGCTGTCTTGGCATCTTTCCCTTGTTTGACTCACCAGTTTTGCCCTGAGCTGAACCGCTGCCTCCTTCTCTGTTGTGGTACTCAGCGGTGACCAAGATGCTGTAACATGCAGATGTGATGACTACGACCCACTCACAGTGTGATCCTGGCTATCAGCTCCAGTCAATGCTGTGTAGGACACGTGATACTGGAGGACATGAGCATTGGGAGGTACCCAACTGATCACCATGCTGACGGCAGTCTCATCAGAAAGCGTGAGGCTGGTTGGGCCTCCACCAGAGCCTGCAGCAACATCATAGAAGAGATAAAGTACCACAGCTAACGACACTTAACACTCACTTTCTTCCTTTATAGGAGGAAATTATTTTGGCAGCAGAGCAAAGTGGTTTTTTTAGAAAATAAATGTAAAGTATAACAGAGAATTTGATACTTTGATTTGATACTTTAACCTCACTACATTTATTTCATAGCTCAGAGTTCTAGTTACTCAAAGATGAGAATTTAGATGTGAAATTTAACCTTTAAGTGACTAGTACTTTGAGAACTGCCATCAATTACACAATGAAGTTCATTGACGTACAGGTTATTGTATTAGTAATGCTATATTGTACATAGAGACACAATATGACAGAATATGACTGCTGCTAATGTGACTTAGGTAAATGGTTTCAGGCTCTCCCCTCCTGAGTTTGAGAAATGTTCAGGATCAGAAAATGTGTGACTCACAGGTGCTGTAGCATACGGCCACAGCTTCACTCTGAGCTCCATCTCCATAGAGTGCAGACAGTGATATCTGATGCTCCTTAAGACACAGGACAACAGTTTATTGAGACATTGTATTTTTTACTCCATAATATGTACTCCAACAATCCAATAGTTCTTCCCCACCTGTCTCAGGTCGCCTCCACTTAGTGAGGTAAGAAACATCATCATCATCTGCAGCTTCCCAGCGCACCGTGATGTCACTGTCTGAGAAATTAGTTACCCTAAGGTCAGAAGGAGGAGGCACCTTCACTAGAAGAAAAGAATAATGTGTATGGAATTTTTTTAAAAATGAGAAAGCTACATTTTGACATCTTTCATTATTAATAACATTTACAGTACTGTGCAAAAGTCGTGAGCCACACGCTGAAGTATTTCTTTGGACATTATCTGGTTTTTCCACTCCTTTTTAGTCCAGTTCTTGTACCTGACCATTTTCTGAGTAATGTTTTTTGTTTGTTTGTTTTTTGTTTGTGTAAACACTTGGCACTGACCATTGTTGGAGAATTAAAAAGCACCTAAGTCAAGGAATGTGTGTGCACATAACAGAAAACTTGGGAAAGAACCAATTTTAAATCTTTAAGCACTTTGTTACTAGCAGCCTGTCACAAAAACACTTTTTGTATAGTGTTTTGTTTTTTGCTTTTTTTTTTTAAATCTTGTGAATAAAATGTATACAAATGTGTGTGATTAATCACAATGTGTTAGTGTGTAATCACCCTGAGACATGCATGCCTGTCTGCTAGCGTCAGATCTAAAGCCATTTCTGATTTGGAAATGCAGGCTGCAGATTCTGTCCAGATTATCCCAGCTCTCGTCACTAAGCATCCAGTCTTCACTTATCAAATGTGTAAAATTCAAGGCTGGTCCTTAAAAGCTCCCAACAAGGCAAAAACTGTGAATCTAACCAAAAGTGTATTTCCTGTTTCTCCCACATATTGGATTCCACAGTTCCTACAAGTGATCAAATATACACAGTTTTTAGATCTTGGAGTCCCTTTGCACAGTGATAGAAAAACATTACCATTGGAATAACTGCGCACCCACTTGTGCTGCTGGAAAAATTGCCCTGATCTCTGCGCTTAGGCTCAGAGAGAGGTGAGATTTTAGCCTTTACAAGGAGATCACCCAGGTTTTTGTTCCTCCTGAAGGCTGCAATTGCCTTGTGATCCTGAAGCATATGTGTGTCCTGAGTGAACCTTTGAAAGTTGCTCTTGATAACTCTGACCAATTTGCAGGTGGAGGGAGAATATGTGATCACCACTGGGATGAGGGGAGAAACATCAATTGGCTTGGTCTGCAAGAATGAATTGAAACATTTTCTTAAAAAGGACCAACCGTACCCCCTAGTGGAGAGAGCTGAGAACAAAATCTTGACAGCTTCCCCCAAATCACTCTGTTGAGTGCAGATCCTGTGAAATCTCAGTAATTGGGATTTAATTATCCCTGCAAATGTGTGTTTTGGGTGAAAACTTGTTCTGAACAGTAAGGCATGTGTATCTGTAGGTTTGAAAAAGACTTTAACATCTAATTTGTGGTGATTCGGGAAATTTGGGCCCTTAAATGTAGTTGTGTCTAAAAAATCAATTGAGGATTTATTAATGGTGGATTTCAGTTTGATGGAAGCATTATGGTCATTAAGAGTCCTCAAAAACACCTCAAAGTCTCGCTCAGGATGTTGCCAAATCCCCCAGATATCATCCAAGAATCGATAATAATATAATGGCTTTTTAACACATTTCTCCAATGCAGAGGTCTCCCACTCTGCCATGAAGATGTTGGCATAGGCTGGGGCAAAGTTTTCCGCCATCGCCGTACCCTTAATCTGTAAATAGAATTCCCCGTTGAACTCAAAATCATTCCTCATGAGGTTTATTTCCAATAATTGTAACAGTTCTTTATCTGGTCTTCTCTTATCTGGATATTTTTGAAAGATTCTCCTTATGGAGTTGATTCCCTCTCTAATGTCTATATTTGTATAGAGGCTGTCAATATCAATGGAAATAAAAAAGCATCAACGGGGACTTCTATTTGTTTCACTTTCTCTACACTGTGGGCGTAAAAGTCCACTGCTGAAGGAGCTGCTCAGTGCTCGTACAGTCTCATGCAGGGGGTGGGAGGTGTTGTCCATGATGGATGTTAGCTTAGACAACATCCTCTCCTCCCCAACCTGCTCGATGGACTTCAGCGGACAGTCCAGGACAGAGCTGACCCTCCTGACCAGCTTGTTGAGTTTCCCCGTGTCCCTCTCTGCCATTCCACCACTCCAGCAGACCACAGCACAGAAAATAGCAGACGCCACCACAGTGTCATAAAATGTCCTTAGGAGCGTCCTGTTCACCCCAAAGGATCTCAGCCGCCATAGCAGGTGGAGACGACCCAGTAGAGTGGTTGAAGGAAAAGGAAAAGGGGGACAGGTGAGGTGCATTTCATGTCCCCGGTGCTATGGGGGGTTGCAAGGAGGTGTGACGAGCTCTGGTGGATGGGCGAGGGAAGTGCTACTGAATCAAACCTGTTAAACAACTGGTTCAATCTGTTAGCCAGAACCTGGTCTCCAGACTCTGGACCCCCTCCGCTCACAGTGCTCCGTCCAGTGATGGTGTTCGGTCCTCTCCACACACCTCTGGTGTTGCTCTGCTGGAGCTGCTCCTCCACCTTCCTCCTAAAAGGAAGCATTACATTTAGAAAATAAAATACTTATTTTATATTTGTTTGTATTTTTTGTAAGATAATACACTATATACACGGAGTTTATCTGGACGTAGTGTTTTCAGTGTCATCCAAGTGACTCTAGAGGATGAAAACCTGTTGGATTGTGTGCTAATGTCTATAGCAGGGGTGTCCAAACTACGGCCCGCGGCCATTTTTAATTGGCCCGCAAGAAATTTTATAAATAGAATAGAATATGGCCCGCACTTCAACTTTTGCTTGAGTGTATTGCACTTCTTAGTTTTAACACCAGGGGGAGCTACTGTTGATCAAGGCAGTTGCTCCACCAAATAGGACAATCCTAGAAGAAATTTACCCCAAGTTACTAAACATGGCAGAACCAAAGAAGCGAAAGGTAGAAAGTGAGTGCAGAAAATTTCAGACACGGTGGGAGAGTGAATATTTCTTCAAAGAATTCAAGGGGAAGTGTCTGTTTTATCTGCACTGAAACTGTGGCAGTTATGAAAGAGTATAATGTACGACGTCATTATGAAACCAAACATCAGGTCTATGCATCCTACACTGGTGCTGAGCGAGAGCAGAAAGTAAAGTAAATAGTAGCTGTCCTGCAGGGTCAGCAACAGTATTTTTTTGTGCTCAAAAAGTCCAGGAAAAGGCTCCAATAGCAGCTATGAGGAGGCCCAACTCATCGCAAGACGTGGAGTTACAGAGGAGCTGCTCGATCTTAAGAGTCTAAAAGGCACAACAACGGGTATGGATACTTTTGAAGCTGTGTCAGACTCAACTGACAAAATGGGACTTAAATGGGACAAGCTGTGTGCAGATACAACATACGGGGCTCCAGCTATGGCAGGTGCACACAAAGGAATGGCGTCTATGATGTGCGCTGAGGTGAAAGAGGCTGGAGGTGAGGCTGTTAAAATGCACTGTACTGTTCACCAAGAAGCCCTTTGTGCCAAGACAGTCAATCTTGGAGATGTAATGAACACTATTGTAAAAAGTGTCAACATAATTCGAGCAAGAGGACTGTAGCACAGAGAATTTCAGGCTTTCCTTTCTGAAGTGGATGCTGAATATGGGGATCTACTCTACCACTCGGAGGCGCGCTGGCTAAGCCGCGGCGCCGCGCTGAAGCGTCTTTACTCCCTGAGGTCAGAAATTGACCATTTTTGAAAGAGAAGGACCGACCTCTTCATGAGCTGAATGACCCTCTATGGTTGGCAGACCTTGCATTTTTAGTTGATCTTGCTGATCATTTAACCACCCTGAACAAGAGCCTACGAGGGAAAGAGCAGCTTGTACCACAACTTTATGCGCACATGAAAGCATTTTGTGTGAAGGTCAATCTCTTTAAGACACAACTGCACAACTTCAAAGTTGTGCAGTTCCCCACACTGTCCAAGATCACAACTGCTTATCCACAGGCCAACCTTTCTGCTAAAAAAGGGAAATATGTGTCTGTGATTACATGTCTCGAAACAGAATTCAGACAGCGCTTCCAGGATTTTTCTGACAGTTCTACAGGAACTTGGAAAAGGAAAAGTTTCCTCTGATGAGACGCCATGTGAAAAAAATGATCAGTCTATTTGGCTCAGATTTGCTCCATGATCAAACGACATTTGTCCGGATTTTTGGCACAAGTGGCGTCGGATCGGTACCGCAGCTGGATGGCCCGATTTACATACCCAGCGCAGCTGATACTCACCAGAAATCTACACTATTGGACAGACGAGCCAAAAGATCAGATCACCTTCTTTGAATAAAGCTGTGGTGATAATGGGGAGGAAGAAACAAACACCAGCACGAGCTGGTCTTTGCCAACAGCTATCTCTGCCAGAACAGAGACCAAAGAAAATACACTGACACCTCTGATCTGCTCGAAAAGCTTAGATTCATTTTAAAAAATTAAATGAAAACATCAATATACTGGCAACCGTACAAGGTGGGGGGGAAAGCCATCGTAAAAACATTCATGCTTAGACAAACATTTAAAAGCAAATGATGGTTTCATAGGTTATCACTAGGCTTTATGTAGCCTGAGGCTTGGTGTCAGAAGGTGTGGATGTACAAGAAGAACAATGACAGAGGTACATACTGTCTCCCAGGCCTGTCACCTTGACCTTGCTAAGGTCCAGCATGGCTGCCACGCTGCCACTGAAAGGGCTCTTGGGAATGTGATCTCCACCGTAGGTCACGCAACTCCCAGGGGACCCTGTTACGGGAAAGGGAAGCGATCCACATTCTCCCATTTAATATGATGCATAACAGCCAGAAGAACGCTTCCTTGTCTTATAAGAACCCACATAATACAAAGTAACTACAAAGTAACTACAATCCACGCCCGCATGTGTGAGCATTTCTTCTCTCGCCTTTGCACAGGTGTATATTTAACAGTGTGTGTTGGTGTGGTTGCTGATGATTTCAAAGTCATTCACAGCCTGCTGCTACTACTGCTTTGACTGGTACACAGTTCAAATGACAGCTCAAAAGGACCTGTTTACATTCGCGTACCAACTATAACCCTGTTTATTCATGTTTATTCTTGTTTTTAAATCCTTGCCATTGTGATTTGAATTTTGATCTTGTCAATTTCGTCAAACATTTTCATAAAAGTGTTATGAAGAGTTGTTCCATGTAGTATGACGGAAAACATTCAGACCGTATTATAGACCAATAAACTAAATAAACGGACTGTTTTTTGTTAGCACTCTCTGACTTTGTGAGGCAGTACAGGTATTCTTACCACTGCGGCTGAGTCCTGGTCCCTCTGCCTTGAGAAGGATCCACTTTGACCCTGAAGGATGTCATTGGAATAGCCTAAACGCAAACAGCCTTTGTCCTGATGGCAGAGGACAAAGGCTGTGTTAGCATGTTACCTTTGCAGGTAATGCTCTACAGTCATTTTTAGCCTCAAACAGCAGGTGGGTTAAATAAGTTTCCCTGTAATATCTGTTGTTTGGAATATTTCTTTGACATGAGCATATGTTTGCGCTCTTTACTCTCACACACACAGTTTTATGGAGCTTTACCTTGACCAGACTCTGAGCAGTCAACAGTGAAGTATGTTGGCTGGAAGGCTTGGAGGCCCGTATTTGCCACTCCAGGGTCAGAGACCTTCACCTTGTTTGGATGACAGCCTGCTCCGATATTCATCTGTGGGCACAAACACCAAACTCTAGAGACTTTTCAGTGAGAAGAAAAGGCAAACCCTGCATGCAAGAGTGAAAGTGAGTGCATACTCACCCTGAATGGACTCTCAGTCTCCCCAGGAGACCATCACAGTGTGCTTCACAGGCTTACGTGGGGTGTAGGTGCAGGTGTATGTGCTGTTGCAAGAAATCTAAGAATAGTTGTGTAAAGATATTTTAAGTGGACAAAGAGGATAAGGCGTTTGTAAACCCTGTTCAAGGAATTCTATCTAGCAAGATATGTAAAGATATTTGAGATAAAAAAAAAAACAACCAAAACACAGGGAAACATAGGAAATAATTATTTGTCAGGCAATGACTTGTTAGTAGCCATGACAACAAGGAGGTCCCATAAATCGGGCTGGGCTGTTTGTTGCTGGCAGGAAAAAGAAAAAACAGAGAAAAATAAAAATCAGGGGAAGCCTAGGCTGAACAAGGTTCATCCCTTGGAATTTTCACTCCAAGATCCCCTGCCTGGACCTCCCCCTAGCAGATGAACATAGAGAGGCAGATGAGCCGAGGGCTCGAACCCGGGCCTCTATGTTACAAACCTGCTAGCCCACCACATGTCGCCACATGATGGGCGAGCAGAACGTGGAATATCCTTCTATTTAAAGAGCGCAAGGTGCACATCGGGCACCCAGCCTTTCACAGGAGACCACACATTTTTACACTCAAATACTCACCACATTTCACACACTCACACCTGCTTTTTTCCCTGCCCACCTCTTTCTCCACTTATTTATCAACAACCACTCCTTTTTCATCTCTGCTACCTTGCCTTTATTACATCCTCTTAGCTAGCATCAGTGACCGGAGAGCAACAACAGCAACCCAGTGCTTTTCTCATCATTTCTTTAGTCACGGTCAATTCATTGGCCTCTACGGATTAGCTAAAGCAACTTTACAAAACAAGTTTCCCCGAAGAGCCCAGTTGTCATCTCAGCTGCCTAGATTTGAGGACCTAGCTAAGGACGGTAGTTACGGACACAAACACATGTAACTTACCGAAAAAAAGCCTGGGGTCCCTCTGTCACTGTGGTTATTAGGTGCTAATAATTTGATGTAAAAGTGTGGGAGACAGTGTGAAAAAATGAAGGCAGAGTTGGTAGCCTGAAGAGAGAAAGTGCAAGTTGTGGAAGGTGGAGTAATAAGGGAGCAAATAGTTGAGAAATGAAGAGCTGACAAGCATGGGTATTTTCCGGTAATAAAAGGTAATAAGAGAGCTGTAGAGCAGGCGGAGGGGTTGGCGAGCAGGAAAAGGAAAAAGGAGAAGCGACTTGGCTTCTCCCCGCCCCCCAAGCAAGGGTCGTGGCAGCGAGTCCGTGAGGGGTTCGAACTCGGGTGCTCAGATGCAGAGCGCCACTTCATACGTCTTACGCCAACGACCAGCCGCAAAAACTAGGACAAAAAGGACATTTATCTTTTGTTCGGCAATACTTGTTTTTTTTTGGGGGGGGGGGTTCTGTAAAATAGCTATTAAGTTTCTTGTGCAATATTGTTCCACACAAAAACTGCAAAGCCACACAAGTGCCAGCGTCTCCCACAGCAGCAGCAGCAGCTGTGAAACAAAGTGGACAAAGGATCAATGAGTCTGTGCTTATCGGCTCTCCGCTCTCCCCCAAGCTGGCGTTGTTCTTGGTAGCCATGACAACGGAGATAGTCCCAGCTTTAAAAGTAAAGGCCCCAACACCCCAAAAAAGAAAAAAAAGAAAGAAAAAAAACGGGATTCCCTGCGCAGACCAGGAATCCCCCTAGCAGGCCGAAGCGACAGAGATGATTTTGACCGAGTGAGACTCGAACCATCGACTGTCTGTGCTTCAACCTGCCAGGGGCCGGCGACAAGTGCTCTGCGCCACCTGCCGGGCCGTGGAATTAGTGCAAATTGATATATTTGACTTCTCTGAAGACGAATTATTTTTGAAAAGGAAAAATAATAATTTTAATGGGAGGCAAAACATGTATGGTGCTCGGTAAAGATGACACGCCGACTCACTTCTTCTTTTTTTGTTTTTTTTTTGTTTGAGAAGTTTGTTTTCATATTAAACCAATGTCAGTGACGTCATTCTATGCCACTACCACAGGTAAGGAAAAGCCTGAATCTGTAGATCTTTTTCTTTTATTTTTGTTGTCTAAAACACAAAATCCCGAAACAGTCAGCTCACAAAGTTGCAGGTTGGTGGCAATTTGGCAGAAGAGCCAATGACTTAAAGCATTTAGGTGCATATATCTTGCCACAAGACATGTGTGCTAAGCTAGCTAAATTAGTTTCTGTTAGCGAATCAAGTTCAAGCTCCTCACATATCATCATCCAGGGTACAGTCATATGCTGATGAGGAGATCCCATGCAGGCAACATTAAGGC
>NW_020328070.1:0-8497 GCF_001858045.2 Oreochromis niloticus | reverse complement strand
AAGGACGGTAGTTACGGACACAAACACATGTAACTTACCGAAAAAACCTGGGGTCCCTCTGTCACTGTGGTTATTAGGTGCTAATAATTTGATGTAAAAGTGTGGGAGACAGTGTGAAAAAATGAAGGCAGAGTTGGTAGCCTGAAGAGAGAAAGTGCAAGTTGTGGAAGGTGAGTAATAAGGGAGCAAATAGTTGAGAAATGAAGAGCTGACAAGCATGGGTATTTTCCGGTATAAAAGGTAATAAGAGAGCTGTAGAGCAGGCGGAGGGGTTGGCGAGCAGGAAAAAGGAAAAAGGAGAAGCGACTTGGCTTCTCCCCGCCCCCAAGCAAGGGTCGTGGCAGCGAGTCCGTGAGGGGTTCGAACTCGGGTGCTCAGATGCAGAGCGCCACTTCATACGTCTTACGCCAACGACCAGCCGCAAAAACTAGGACAAAAAAGGACATTTCTTTTGTTCGGCAATACTTGTTTTTTTTTGGGGGGGGGGGTTCTGTAAAATAGCTATTAAGTTTCTTGTGCAATATTGTTCCCACACAAAACTGCAAAGCCACACAAGTGCCAGCGTCTCCCACAGCAGCGCAGCAGCTGTGAAAACAAAGTGGACAAAGGATCAATGAGTCTGTGCTTATCGGCTCTCCGCTCTCCCCCAAGCTGGCGTTGTTCTTGGTAGCCATGACAACGGAGATAGTCCCAGCTTTAAAAGTAAAGGCCCCAACACCCAAAAAGAAAAAAAAAAGAAAAAAAAAACGGGATTCCCTGCGCAGACCAGGAATCCCCCTAGCAGGCCGAAGCGACAGAGATGATTTGACCGAGTGAGACTCGAACCATCGACTGTCTGTGCTTCAACCTGCCAGGGGCCGGCGACAAGTGCTCTGCGCCACCTGCCGGGCCGTGGAATTAGTGCAAATTTGATATATTTGACTTCTCTGAAGACGAATTATTTTTGAAAAGGAAAATATAATTTTAATGGGAGGCAAACATGTATGGTGCTCGGTAAAGATGACACGCCGACTCACTTCTTCTTTTTTTGTTTTTTTTTGTTTGAGAAAGTTTGTTTTCATATTAAACCAATGTCAGTGGACGTCATTCTATGCCACTACCACAGGTAAGGAAAAGCCTGAATCTGTAGATCTTTTTCTTTTATTTTTGTTGTCTAAAACACAAAAATCCCGAAAAGTCAGCTCACAAAGTTGCAGGTTGGTGGCAATTTGGCAGAAGAGCCAATGACTTAAAGCATTTAGGTGCATATATCTTGCCACAAGACATGTGTGCTAAGCTAGCTAAATTAGTTTCTGTTAGCGAATCAAGTTCAAGCTCCTCACATATCATCATCCAGGGTACAGTCATATGCTGATGAGGAGATCCCATGCAGGCAACATTAAGGCAGTGTAACAAGTTAAATATGCACTAATTTGAAGCTATTTCCTAATATCTAACCATTATGATAAATGTTTGCCTGCAACTGACACAGCCAACACAAATGTCATTGAAAAAACAAACCCTGTGATAACATGTTTTTGTTTTTCTAGAATAGAAGAAGCATATTTTAAAAAGCCAGTAGGAATAAATCTTTGTTGTTACTGCATGATTAGAATGAAGTAACAACAAGTCTGGCTGGAATAAGAAGTGGTAATCTGTGTACTGTGCTAGTGATCTGCATAATTCACCTTAGATGGTCATCTGTTTGGATGGCTGAAGTGGGTTAACGACACAGCTAATTTCATCAGGCTGCTAATGAAACATCTAAAATGATAGATGGTTAACTACACACGGAAGCAACAGCATTACAATCACTTGATTTAATTAAGATTTTCCCCCAAACTTTTGATCCAAATGAGCAAAGTACTGCAACCATCTGAACCTTCTAGGTGTTACATGTTACAGTGTTGCACTCTGGCCAGCTTTAAAAGTGGAAAAGTCTTTGTGTGGTTTACTGGGTTCTGTAAATGAGGCTCCTTTCATTTGTGAGACTGTTGTTCTTCTCTTCCTTTTGTCCACCCTTACAAGGTGAAGGTGCTGCCACCATGATGCCAGCAAGGTGCGTGCAAGTGGATCCGGCCTTAAAACCACTGGAGTGCCCACCTCTCTGCCAGTGAAGTTCAACATTGATGCCAAAGATGCAGGTGAGGGACTGCTGGCAGTGCAGATCACTGTGAGCGCATGAACGTGGACCACACAATAATGTAACCAAAGTGTTGATATTTAGGTAACAGTTTTTGTTTTCTCCTGAAGGACCCAGACGGGAAGCCCAAGAAGCAAATATCTGTGACAACCATGATGGGACCTACCTGGTGTCTTATGTGCCAGACATGACTGACAGGTACACCACACTCATTAAGTACGGAGGAGAAGAGATCCCTTATTCACCCTACTGAATCAGGGCTCTGCCCACCCGAGATGCAGCAAGTGCACTGTCACTGAATGTTGTCCAGTGGCCAGGTAGGACTCACTCCCTTGGTTGCTTATACACTTTTAGTTTTCTTTAAAAACGGCCCTTTAAGTCACTTGAGCCATGACTTGAGTAAGCACTGTCCTGTTGAGTTTGTGGGCTCAGATGACAGGCTTTCAGGAGCAGGAAGGCTGAAGGCTGTTTAATGTCTGATGTAACTGTGTCAGACATTTGCGTTCTCACGTGCATGGATAATATCTTGAAAACTTCAGAGCTGCAGTGCATGTGTAAAAGTGGCTACAAAGCAGTGCATTAACATGTGTTTTGTCTCTTTGCGTAGCTGCTCAGTCCATCCAGACTCCTCTCCATATGCAACAGTGATGCCGCTCTCTCCAGTGATTCCTTCATCATCAACATCTGCATCCACGATCCACCAGCTCAACAGCAACATCTGTCAGCTGTGCATCCAACTGGAGGCCTTCGCCTGCTGTGCTCAGGCGCTGGGCCGCGATTTCCGTCCTTGTTGACGACCTCGCTGTATCCTGTGCTGGAGAAAGCTGGTGAGGAGCAGGAAGACCTCAGCATTTGCCAATTCTGCTGAATTACCGCAAACAGAAAGAACTGGCAGACGGCACTGGAATAGAGGACGATGACACTGAGACCGAGGTAATAGGTCTGTCTAAGGGCCAGTGGAATATCAGCTGTAGACTGTAGTGGTGGTTATTTTAGATTCAGAGTGTAGAGGAGATGGATCATTGTAATTAAGAGTCATAGAAATCTGAACCTCGCTGCTAAACTGGCGGTCTAACTGTACATGTGCTGCCATTGTAGAGGTCCTCCCACTGGGTGTGAGGATGTGGCAGATATTGGTAGTCCTGATGTGAAAGCAGAGCTTCCCTCCACCTCAGCATCACTAAGGATGTTATGGAGCGCTGCATTCATCTGCTGTCTGATCCCAGCCTCAGGCTCCGACTCAAGGTAGTTTTATGTAGAGTCAACTGTTGGACTAGTAACAAAAATAATCATTCTTGTGAGGGTAGGACGCCAGCGTTGGTACAATTCATCCTGTCAGAACTGTGTGGATGACTGTTCACTGGTGTAATGCTCATCAAGGAAAAACATTCAGTCTGGTCCAGGAGTGAAACAGAAATAAGTCTGTGCTGAAGTTGTGCCTGCTCAGGAGTTTGGGCTCTCAATGAAGACCTCAATAATTAGTTTCAGCTCACATATAATCAGGATCAAAACAGAGATAATTGTTAGGTGTGTTGTGTGTCTTTGTCTTTAGGTGCTGGATGTGCTGGAGTTGTGCGTTCAGGTGCTGAGTGAGAGGGAAAATGAACTGCTGCCTATGGCTCATCGCTGCTGGCCAGCACTCCTGCAGAGACTCACAGCCGATGACCCATTAGCAGTCCTCAGAGCCTTCAGGGTAAGTAAAACAAACCTCTCTTTTCAGTACGTGAGTCAAATTATTCAAGTCGTCTTTAGTTTTAAACTCTTAGTAGTGAAAGAATGAAAGATGGTGCCCAACAACAGGCTTATTTCATTCAGAAATAGTTCTATTATTTTCTTCTTTGGGTTGTAATGTGAAGACTCTTGAAACTAACATTTCTTCTATCAGCACAGAAAAATCACTGTGGATGCCTTCTTAGAGGCTGCT
Source organism: Oreochromis niloticus (assembly GCF_001858045.2). NCBI lineage: Eukaryota > Metazoa > Chordata > Actinopteri > Cichliformes > Cichlidae > Oreochromis > Oreochromis niloticus. The sequence goes on along the minus strand of NW_020328070.1, from coordinate 4,451 downwards.
TTTCAAACTGTCTCAGAGAATCACAAAGTAGGACTTTGGGATAAATGAAGCTGATAGTGTTTTGTGATCTTTGGTGCAAGTGTCGCTGATTCAACTTGTGGGTGTAAATTAGGCTACTCGTCAGCTCCTGTCATCAGCTGGAATATTTTTAAATTTGTTATTCATATTTTCATTGATGAGCTGACAAATACAGACACGTTAAGTCTGTAAACACTCATTTATTCACTCAGAGCTGCTGCTGGGAAATTGTTTCATCAGCTTTTGGATATATAGGAGTTTTGTAAATACTACAATTCATCCATGAGTACACAACGGGAAGTTTTATTGAATTTTGACGGCTTGCTGCTTTTGTCAAAGAACTCATTGAAGCTCCTTCCCCACCAGGTGGCAGTCTCGTATAACAATGAAAAGCCATCGGCATCATCATCAGGGCATCTCTGTTTTATTATAAAAACCTTAAACTGTGAAACAGTTCGACATCCTAAACACGTGACGGTGATGTTGTTACTAAAAACGCCTCTTCACTGTGGCAGCTCTGTGATTCAACATATTTTAAACATGACTTTGATGATACGGACCACAGCCAGCTGTGCCAGCAGGATGCTGCTCAGGTCCAAACTGCACACACAGCTACGACTGCAAGCAGCTCTGCTTATACCCAACTGAGAAAAACGTGATTGTTCAATCAGCGAATGCGAAGCCATTTAATTGATAAGCTCAGAGAAGTTGTTGTTGTTATTTTTGTTGACTTTTTGTTCAACATACTTCCATTAGCATGTTGAAAATATCAAGGCCTGCAGGCTTCTGCCATTACATTCCCAATTATGCAATTATGAGCTGCTTGTGTAATTTTTGGTCACCTGCGCAGTGTGGAGGTGAACTGAGTGACAGCGTGAACATCACGAATGTCACACCCTCCCACTGAGGTTCATCGCTGACAGAGGAAAAGAGTCACAAAGGTGACAGAGCTGTCTGCAGCCTTTCCAGAGCCAGCGTTACATCTAACAGTGACAAGGACTGCAGTGTAAAGACAATTGTTTCATTTTGTAAGAAATCAGGTTGTTTGTGAAACTGTTCCTTTAACATAGCTTACGGCACTTTGTGTACAGCAAACTCTCTATACAGTATAGTGTGCAGATAAACAGGCACGATACACGTTGTGTGTTTGAGATGCTCTTTGTGATTAATCTGTGAAGTGGGTTTCAGTATGTCTGTGGCTTCAGTTCACAGTGGGTGGGACAAGGATGGGTTTAAAAGGAGAGTTCTAACCTCTCAAAACTGCTGTGAAATCCTCCCTGACCACCTCAGCACTTTTACTGAGCTCATTAGGAGTTAGCAGAGGTAAAGTCCAGGCTTGGTCTACTTTTTATACTCTTTCATCTTTTTCCTACTTCCTCTTCTTTCCCTCCTCCCTTCTTATCTTTACCCCATATTATTCGGAACCAGGATCATATTTTTAAAGGATTGTTCTTTGGATATAAAAGTGTCATTATGTGCACGCACTGGACATAATCAGAAAAGAAGCATTCACAACTGTAACCATGTCTGGAGCCAAGCCTGGAGCTGGACATGTAACGTGCCCCACTTTCCTCACATCCTGCTGCACCACTGCCTGCTGTTTCAGCCCATCCACCACCCAGCATCCACCTGTATGCTCTGGAGTTTTATGAGTAACATATTTGCAGGAGTGATCCACCCGAAGACCAGGCACCGAGCTCAAACTGTATTCTGCTGCTGTGATTAATCCGTGAAATTAACTTGGCTTTGTTGCATTTGATTCTTTTTTATTTTCTTTACAAGTTGATTTCTGTGTAATTTCTGGATAAAAGGTAAAAGTATTACAATTTTTATATGAATAAAATATAGTAAAATGTCCTGTGTTTGGTTTTCTCAGCTGAAGCAGACCTAGATGCTGTTTGTGAAGCCTGTCTACCCTACCTGAGCTCCAGACAACCCATCAGACTGCAAGAAGCCTGTTTAAGGTAAGTCTTTATAATAATGTAATATAAGACTTTTAGCCCAGCCCAACTTTGTAAATCAGTTGTGGGCCTGATTTAAGTATCACCCTCACTCATTTTATCCCTTGAGAAAGGAACTTCCAGAAATACGCAGATGTAGTTCAGCGGTGGTGGCTAAAACCAAGAGGAGCAGTTAACTTCAGGTTGCCACACCACAGAGCTAACTAGCAATAGCTAGCAATCCCAACTTGGCAAAGTGTTCCTAGCCAGGTAAGAGCATAAAAAGTGAGGAATGACTGTGATGATGAGTTATATGTGGCATATCATCACAGGTCAGTTGCCTTACAGGTGTGAATAGAAGTGTCTTCAGGACACGTAGGGCCGTGATATCCCAATACTGTGTGTACGAATCTGAAAGGGAACTCATTTCACCTTTACACTGCAGCTGATGCAAAATGTGTGCACTGTGAGACCTACAGTAATGTAAGGACAGATGGAAGCTGTGAATAAACAAAGTAAATGACTAAAAAATAGCTCAGAATGCAGTATGCAAGCAGCCTTTAATACTCACATCATTCTGAATTATTGATCTAAGTGTTTGGGTAGCAACATAGCAGCCACAAGTAAACACATGCTTTAAGTATTTTGCTTGGAGGTGATTTAAAAAACAAACCTGAAGAGAAAGGCAGTGTTGAGTTAATGAGCTTATAGTTAAACTGTTGGTTCGCATGTTAAAGCCAGCAAAACTGGTTCAGTCTGTCACTTTGGATCATAGGAAGGTGTTTTCCATACAATAGATATTACATACAAGCAAACACAGCTCAGAGCTAATCCTGTTCCTGTGTTTCTTTCCCTTTCCTGCACAGTGTGTTCCGACACTTAATCCAGGTGGGTCCAGACACCTTCTGGTTTACTCTCAGTGAGCTGCACTGCCCGTCCTCTTACATCCCACACCACCCCGACCTCCAGCTGAACGGCACGGCAGGCCGAGAGACGAGTTCGGACAACGTGTTCAAACTGCTCAAGGAGGAGTTTGGCTCCGTTACTGAGACAGTTAACCAGCCAGTCAGCTAATGAGCTGCTGCTTGATGAAATTGACTCACCTCACAAACGGACGGCTTATTGAACCACGACTCCAACAGGTCAATTAGCTGAAAGAAAGTCTGTCAGCTGTGCCAAATAGTTGATCACCTAGCTCTGTGAAATCAAGAGCTCTCTGTCATTTACAAATATTACTTAGTCATCACCTTGATTATCTAACTCCTAGCTTCTGCTAGCCACAATTAGTACTTACTGTACATTAAGATTAGGTGAAAATGGAGCGCTAATGAGTTATGTTTGATTAAAAAGAAAAACAAAAGTACCGTATCTGATATTTTTGGCTCTTGCCTTATTTTCCCCAGGAGGGAATCACAGCAGATGAATCCAAACACATTTTACATCATATGACCTTCTTGATGTATCTCTCATTTATCCAGGCTTGGGACCAGCAGTAAGAGTATACTAGCTTTGGAAGCCCTGAGGGTGGCTGTCTCCTCCACCAAGGAGCCGCTAAAAAATACATGAAATTGTATAAATATGGTTACAGCTGTTGATTGGGTTTTTCTGAAGTTCAATTCAATTCAGTTTTATTATATAGCGCCAATCACAACAACAGTCGCCTCAAGGCGCTTTATATTGTACAGTAGATCGTACATAATAGATTCAGAGAAAAACCCAACAATCATATGACCCCCTATGAGCAAGCACTTTGCGACAGTGGGGAAGGAAAAACTCCCTTTTAACAGGGCCTGATTATTAAGACCTTGTATGTGAGGAGCAGGATTTTGAATTCATTCTGGATTTAACAGAAGCCAATGAAGGGAAGCCAAAACAGGAGAAATCTGCTCTCTCTTCTGTCCCCGTCAGTACTCTTGCTGCAGCATTTTGATTAATGAAGGCTTTTCAGCGAGTTTTTAGGACTTCCTGATAATAAAGAATTACAGTAGTCCAGCCTGGAAGTAATAAATGCATGAACTAGTTTTTTAGCATCACTCCGAGACAGGATATTTCTAATTTAGAGATGTTGCGCAAGGAAGAAAGCGTCTTACATATTTGTTTAATATGTGCGTTGAAGGACATGTCCTGGTCAAAAATGACTCCAAGGTTCCTCACGCGTTACTGGAGGCCAAGGTAATGCCATCAGAGTAAGAATTGCTTAGATACCATATTTTAAGATTTTCAGGGCCGAGTACAATAACCTCAGTTTGATCTGAATTAAGAGCAGAAAGTTAGCGGCCATCCAGGTCTTTATGTCTTTAAAGATTCCTGCAGTTTAACTAATTGTGTGTGTACCTGGCTTCTGGACAGATAGAGCTGGGTGTCATCTGCATAGCAGTGAAAATGTATGCTATGTCTTTCTAATGATGCTGCTAAGGGAAGCATGTATATGTAAACAGCATTTGTCCTAGCACCGAACCCTGTGGAACGCCATAATTGACCTTAGTGTGTGGA
>NW_020328069.1:0-15005 GCF_001858045.2 Oreochromis niloticus | reverse complement strand
GTGTCCAAACTACGGCCCGCGGCCCATTTTTAATTGCCCGCAAGAAATTTTATAAATAGAATAGAATATGGCCCGCACTTCAACTTTTGCTTGAGTGTATTGCACTTCTTAGTTTTAACACCAGGGGAGCTACTGTTGATCAAGGCAGTTGCTCCACCAAAATAGGACAATCCTAGAAGAAATTTACCCCAAGTTACTAAACATGGCAGAACCAAAGAAGCGAAAGGTAGAAAGTGAGTGCAGAAAATTTCAGACACGGTGGGAGAGTGAATATTTCTTCAAAGAATTCAAGGGAAGTGTCTGTTTATCTGCACTGAAACTGTGGCAGTTATGAAAGAGTATAATGTACGACGTCATTTGAAACCAAACATCAGGTCTATGCATCCTACACTGGTGCTGAGCGAGAGCAGAAAGTAAAGTAAATAGTAGCTGTCCTGCAGGGTCAGCAACAGTATTTTTTGTGCTCAAAAAGTCCAGGAAAAGGCTCCAATAGCAGCTATGAGGAGGCCCAACTCATCGCAAGACGTGGAGTTACAGAGGAGCTGCTCGATCTAAGAGTCTAAAAGGCACAACAACGGGTATGGATACTTTTGAAGCTGTGTCAGACTCAACTGACAAAATGGGACTTAAATGGGACAAGCTGTGTGCAGATACAACATACGGGGCTCCAGCTATGGCAGGTGCACACAAAGGAATGGCGTCTATGATGTGCGCTGAGGTGAAAGAGGCTGGAGGTGAGGCTGTTAAAATGCACTGTACTGTTCACCAAGAAGCCCTTTGTGCCAAGACAGTCAATCTTGGAGATGTAATGAACACTATTGTAAAAGTGTCAACATAATTCGAGCAAGAGGACTGTAGCACAGAGAATTTCAGGCTTTCCTTTCTGAAGTGGATGCTGAATATGGGATCTACTCTACCACTCGGAGGCGCGCTGGCTAAGCCGCGGCGCCGCGCTGAAGCGTCTTTACTCCCTGAGGTCAGAAATTGACCATTTTTGAAAGAGAAGGACCGACCTCTTCATGAGCTGAATGACCCTCTATGGTTGGCAGACCTTGCATTTTTAGTTGATCTTGCTGATCATTTAACCACCCTGAACAAGAGCCTACGAGGGAAAGAGCAGCTTGTACCACAACTTTATGCGCACATGAAAGCATTTTGTGTGAAGGTCAATCTCTTTAAGACACAACTGCACAACTTCAAAGTTGTGCAGTTCCCCCACTGTCCAAGATCACAACTGCTTATCCACAGGCCAACCTTTCTGCTAAAAAGGGAAATATGTGTCTGTGATTACATGTCTCGAAACAGAATTCAGACAGCGCTTCCAGGATTTTTCTGACAGTTCTACAGGAACTTGGAAAAGGAAAAGTTTCCTCTGATGAGACGCCATGTGAAAAAAATGATCAGTCTATTTGGCTCAGATTTGCTCCATGATCAAACGACATTTGTCCGGATTTTTGGCACAAGTGGCGTCGGATCGGTACCGCAGCTGGATGGCCCGATTTACATACCCAGCGCAGCTGATACTCACCAGAAATCTACACTATTGGACAGACGAGCCAAAAGATCAGATCACCTTCTTTGAATAAAGCTGTGGTGATAATGGGGAGGAAGAAACAAACACCAGCACGAGCTGGTCTTTGCCAACAGCTATCTCTGCCAGAACAGAGACCAAAGAAAATACACTGACACCTCTGATCTGCTCGAAAAGCTTAGATTCATTTTAAAAAATTAAATGAAAACATCAATATACTGGCAACCGTACAAGGTGGGGGGGAAAGCCATCGTAAAAACATTCATGCTTAGACAAACATTTAAAAGCAAATGATGGTTTCATAGGTTATCACTAGGCTTTATGTAGCCTGAGGCTTGGTGTCAGAAGGTGTGGATGTACAAGAAGAACAATGACAGAGGTACATACTGTCTCCCAGGCCTGTCACCTTGACCTTGCTAAGGTCCAGCATGGCTGCCACGCTGCCACTGAAAGGGCTCTTGGGATGTGATCTCCACCGTAGGTCACGCAACTCCCAGGGGACCTGTTACGGGAAAGGGAAGCGATCCACATTCTCCCATTTAATATGATGCATAACAGCCAGAAGAACGCTTCCTTGTCTTATAAGAACCCACATAATACAAAGTAACTACAAAGTAACTACAATCCACGCCCGCATGTGTGAGCATTTCTTCTCTCGCCTTTGCACAGGTGTATATTTAACAGTGTGTGTTGGTGTGGTTGCTGATGATTTCAAAGTCATTCACAGCCTGCTGCTACTACTGCTTTGACTGGTACACAGTTCAAATGACAGCTCAAAAGGACCTGTTTACATTCGCGTACCAACTATAACCCTGTTTATTCATGTTTATTCTTGTTTTTAAATCCTTGCCATTGTGATTTGAATTTTGATCTTGTCAATTTCGTCAAACATTTTCATAAAAGTGTTATGAAGAGTTGTTCCATGTAGTATGACGGAAAACATTCAGACCGTATTATAGACCAATAAACTAAATAAACGGACTGTTTTTTGTTAGCACTCTCTGACTTTGTGAGGCAGTACAGGTATTCTTACCACTGCGGCTGAGTCCTGGTCCCTCTGCCTTGAGAAGGATCCACTTTGACCCTGAAGGATGTCATTGGAATAGCCTAAACGCAAACAGCCTTTGTCCTGATGGCAGAGGACAAAGGCTGTGTTAGCATGTTACCTTTGCAGGTAATGCTCTACAGTCATTTTTAGCCTCAAACAGCAGGTGGGTTAAATAAGTTTCCCTGTAATATCTGTTGTTTGGAATATTTCTTTGACATGAGCATATGTTTGCGCTCTTTACTCTCACACACACAGTTTTATGGAGCTTTACCTTGACCAGACTCTGAGCAGTCAACAGTGAAGTATGTTGGCTGGAAGGCTTGGAGGCCCGTATTTGCCACTCCAGGGTCAGAGACCTTCACCTTGTTTGGATGACAGCCTGCTCCGATATTCATCTGTGGGCACAAACACCAAAACTCTAGAGACTTTTCAGTGAGAAGAAAGGCAAACCCTGCATGCAAGAGTGAAAGTGAGTGCATACTCACCCTGAATGGACTCTCAGTCTCCCCAGGAGACCATCACAGTGTGCTTCACAGGCTTACGTGGGGTGTAGGTGCAGGTGTATGTGCTGTTGCAAGAAATCTAAGAATAGTTGTGTAAAGATATTTTAAGTGGACAAAGAGGATAAGGCGTTTGTAAACCCTGTTCAAGGAATTCTATCTAGCAAGATATGTAAAGATATTTGAGATAAAAAAAAAAACAACCAAAACACAGGGAAACATAGGAAATAATTATTTGTCAGGCAATGACTTGTTAGTAGCCATGACAACAAGGAGGTCCCATAAATCGGGCTGGGCTGTTTGTTGCTGGCAGGAAAAAGAAAAAAACAGAGAAAAATAAAAATCAGGGGAAGCCTAGGCTGAACAAGGTTCATCCCTTGGAATTTTCACTCCAAGATCCCCTGCCTGGACCTCCCCCTAGCAGATGAACATAGAGAGGCAGATGAGCCGAGGGCTCGAACCCGGGCCTCTATGTTACAAACCTGCTAGCCCACCACATGTCGCCACATGATGGGCGAGCAGAACGTGGAATATCCTTCTATTTAAAGAGCGCAAGGTGCACATCGGGCACCCAGCCTTTCACAGGAGACCACACATTTTTACACTCAAATACTCACCACATTTCACACACTCACACCTGCTTTTTTTCCCTGCCCACCTCTTTCTCCACTTATTTATCAACAACCACTCCTTTTTCATCTCTGCTACCTTGCCTTTATTACATCCTCTTAGCTAGCATCAGTGACCGGAGAGCAACAACAGCAACCCAGTGCTTTTCTCATCATTTCTTTAGTCACGGTCAATTCATTGGCCTCTACGGATTAGCTAAAGCAACTTTACAAAACAAGTTTCCCCGAAGAGCCCAGTTGTCATCTCAGGCTACGTCCACACGTACCCGGGTACTTTGGAAAACGCAGATTTTTCTATGCGTTTGCACCTTTCGTCCACACGTAAACGGCGTTTTCGGTCACTGAAAACGGAGATTTTTAAAAACGCCTGCCAGGGTGGATATTTTCGAAAACTCCGTTTTTGCATTTACGTGTGGACGAGGAAAACGGAGAAAACGCAGCGTCAAAGGTGTGCGCCTTTTTTGACGTCACACTGTGCGCCACGTTATTGCTTCGGTGAAATGAATTTCTATAATACTGTTACTGTTAATTGTACTCTCTGCAGTGTTTAAATGCCTACATATACACACACAGTTACTGTCTCTCCACACATACAACTCGGTTCTGCTTCTATGCCCCATCTTTGTTTACTATTTCCCACCGAGGCTTCTAGACTTCTGATTGGCCAACATTTCTACACGGTTAGGAATATATCGCCACCTGTTGCTTTGGCATGTTCCTAGCAGCGTTTTCCTTCATTTCTGCGTTTACGTGTGGACGGGATTATTTTTTAAAACGAAAACGGAAAATCTCCGTTTCCAAAAATACCCGTGTACGTGTGGACGTAGCCTCAGCTGCCTAGATTTGAGGACCTAGCTAAGGACGGTAGTTACGGACACAAACACATGTAACTTACCGAAAAAAAGCCTGGGGTCCCTCTGTCACTGTGGTTATTAGGTGCTAATAATTTGATGTAAAAGTGTGGGAGACAGTGTGAAAAAATGAAGGCAGAGTTGGTAGCCTGAAGAGAGAAAGTGCAAGTTGTGGAAGGTGGAGTAATAAGGGAGCAAATAGTTGAGAAATGAAGAGCTGACAAGCATGGGTATTTTCCGGTAATAAAAGGTAATAAGAGAGCTGTAGAGCAGGCGGAGGGGTTGGCGAGCAGGAAAAAGGAAAAAGGAGAAGCGACTTGGCTTCTCCCCGCCCCCAAGCAAGGGTCGTGGCAGCGAGTCCGTGAGGGGTTCGAACTCGGGTGCTCAGATGCAGAGCGCCACTTCATACGTCTTACGCCAACGACCAGCCGCAAAAACTAGGACAAAAAAGGACATTTATCTTTTGTTCGGCAATACTTGTTTTTTTTTTGGGGGGGGGGGTTCTGTAAAATAGCTATTAAGTTTCTTGTGCAATATTGTTCCACACAAAAACTGCAAAGCCACACAAGTGCCAGCGTCTCCCACAGCAGCAGCAGCAGCTGTGAAAACAAAGTGGACAAAGGATCAATGAGTCTGTGCTTATCGGCTCTCCGCTCTCCCCCAAGCTGGCGTTGTTCTTGGTAGCCATGACAACGGAGATAGTCCCAGCTTTAAAAGTAAAGGCCCCAACACCCCAAAAAGGAAAAAAAAGAAAGAAAAAAAAACGGGATTCCCTGCGCAGACCAGGAATCCCCCTAGCAGGCCGAAGCGACAGAGATGATTTTGACCGAGTGAGACTCGAACCATCGACTGTCTGTGCTTCAACCTGCCAGGGGCCGGCGACAAGTGCTCTGCGCCACCTGCCGGGCCGTGGAATTAGTGCAAATTTGATATATTTGACTTCTCTGAAGACGAATTATTTTTGAAAAGGAAAAATAATAATTTTAATGGGAGGCAAAACATGTATGGTGCTCGGTAAAGATGACACGCCGACTCACTTCTTCTTTTTTTGTTTTTTTTTTGTTTGAGAAAGTTTGTTTTCATATTAAACCAATGTCAGTGACGTCATTCTATGCCACTACCACAGGTAAGGAAAAGCCTGAATCTGTAGATCTTTTTCTTTTATTTTTGTTGTCTAAAACACAAAAATCCCGAAACAGTCAGCTCACAAAGTTGCAGGTTGGTGGCAATTTGGCAGAAGAGCCAATGACTTAAAGCATTTAGGTGCATATATCTTGCCACAAGACATGTGTGCTAAGCTAGCTAAATTAGTTTCTGTTAGCGAATCAAGTTCAAGCTCCTCACATATCATCATCCAGGGTACAGTCATATGCTGATGAGGAGATCCCATGCAGGCAACATTAAGGCAGTGTAACAAGTTAAATATGCACTAATTTGAAGCTATTTCCTAATATCTAACCATTATGATAAATGTTTGCCTGCAACTGACACAGCCAACACAAATGTCATTGAAAAAAACCAAACCCTGTGATAACATGTTTTTGTTTTTCTAGAATAGAAGAAGCATATTTTAAAAAGCCAGTAGGAATAAATCTTTGTTGTTACTGCATGATTAGAATGAAGTAACAACAAGTCTGGCTGGAATAAGAAGTGGTAATCTGTGTACTGTGCTAGTGATCTGCATAATTCACCTTAGATGGTCATCTGTTTGGATGGCTGAAGTGGGTTAACGACACAGCTAATTTCATCAGGCTGCTAATGAAACATCTAAAATGATAGATGGTTAACTACACAACGGAAGCAACAGCATTACAATCACTTGATTTAATTAAAGATTTTCCCCCAAACTTTTGATCCAAATGAGCAAAGTACTGCAACCATCTGAACCTTCTAGGTGTTACATGTTACAGTGTTGCACTCTGGCCAGCTTTAAAAGTGGAAAAGTCTTTGTGTGGTTTACTGGGTTCTGTAAATGAGGCTCCTTTCATTTGTGAGACTGTTGTTCTTCTCTTTCCTTTTGTCCACCCTTACAAGGTGAAGGTGCTGCCCACCCATGATGCCAGCAAGGTGCGTGCAAGTGGATCCGGCCTTAAAACCACTGGAGTGCCCACCTCTCTGCCAGTGAAGTTCAACATTGATGCCAAAGATGCAGGTGAGGGACTGCTGGCAGTGCAGATCACTGTGAGCGCATGAACGTGGACCACACAATAATGTAACCAAAGTGTTGATATTTAGGTAACAGTTTTTGTTTTCTCCTGAAGGACCCAGACGGGAAGCCCAAGAAGCAAATATCTGTGACAACCATGATGGGACCTACCTGGTGTCTTATGTGCCAGACATGACTGACAGGTACACCACACTCATTAAGTACGGAGGAGAAGAGATCCCTTATTCACCCTACTGAATCAGGGCTCTGCCCACCCGAGATGCCAGCAAGTGCACTGTCACTGAATGTTGTCCAGTGGCCAGGTAGGACTCACTCCCTTGGTTGCTTATACACTTTTAGTTTTCTTTAAAAACGGCCCTTTAAGTCACTTGAGCCATGACTTGAGTAAGCACTGTCCTGTTGAGTTTGTGGGCTCAGATGACAGGCTTTCAGGAGCAGGAAGGCTGAAGGCTGTTTAATGTCTGATGTAACTGTGTCAGACATTTGCGTTCTCACGTGCATGGATAATATCTTGAAAACTTCAGAGCTGCAGTGCATGTGTAAAAGTGGCTACAAAGCAGTGCATTAACATGTGTTTTGTCTCTTTGCGTAGCTGCTCAGTCCATCCAGACTCCTCTCCATATGCAACAGTGATGCCGGCTCTCTCCAAGTGATTCCTTCATCATCAACATCTGCATCCACGATCCACCAGCTCAACAGCAACATCTGTCAGCTGTGCATCCAACTGGAGGCCTTCGCCTGCTGTGCTCAGGCGCTGGGCCGCGATTTCCGTCCCTTGTTGACGACCTCGCTGTATCCTGTGCTGGAGAAAGCTGGTGAGGAGCAGGAAGACCTCAGCATTTGCCAATTCCTGCTGAATTACCGCAAACAGAAAGAACTGGCAGACGGCACTGGAATAGAGGACGATGACACTGAAGACCGAGGTAATAGGTCTGTCTAAGGGCCAGTGGAATATCAGCTGTAGACTGTAGTGGTGGTTATTTTAGATTCAGAGTGTAGAGGAGATGGATCATTGTAATTAAGAGTCATAGAAATCTGAACCTCGCTGCTAAACTGGCGGTCTAACTGTACATGTGCTGCCATTGTAGAGGTCCCTCCCACTGGGTGTGAGGATGTGGCAGATATTGGTAGTCCTGATGTGAAAGCAGAGCTTCCCTCCCACCTCAGCATCACTAAGGATGTTATGGAGCGCTGCATTCATCTGCTGTCTGATCCCAGCCTCAGGCTCCGACTCAAGGTAGTTTTATGTAGAGTCAACTGTTGGACTAGTAACAAAAATAATCATTCTTGTGAGGGTAGGACCGCCAGCGTTGGTACAATTCATCCTGTCAGAACTGTGTGGATGACTGTTCACTGGTGTAATGCTCATCAAGGAAAAACATTCAGTCTGGTCCAGGAGTGAAACAGAAATAAGTCTGTGCTGAAGTTGTGCCTGCTCAGGAGTTTGGGCTCTCAATGAAGACCTCAATAATTAGTTTCAGCTCACATATAATCAGGATCAAAACAGAGATAATTGTTAGGTGTGTTGTGTGTCTTTGTCTTTAGGTGCTGGACGTGCTGGAGTTGTGCGTTCAGGTGCTGAGTGAGAGGGAAAATGAACTGCTGCCTATGGCTCATCGCTGCTGGCCAGCACTCCTGCAGAGACTCACAGCCGATGACCCATTAGCAGTCCTCAGAGCCTTCAGGGTAAGTAAAACAAACCTCTCTTTTCAGTACGTGAGTCAAAATTATTCAAGTCGTCTTTAGTTTTAAACTCTTAGTAGTGAAAGAATGAAAGATGGTGCCCAACAACAGGCTTATTTCATTCAGAAATAGTTCTATTATTTTCTTCTTTGGGTTGTAATGTGAAGACTCTTGAAACTAACATTTCTTCTATCAGCACAGAAAAATCACTGTGGATGCCTTCTTAGAGGCTGCTTTTCAAACTGTCTCAGAGAATCACAAAGTAGGACTTTGGGATAAATGAAGCTGATAGTGTTTTGTGATCTTTGGTGCAAGTGTCAGCTGATTCAACTTGTGGGTGTAAATTAGGCTACTCGTCAGCTCCTGTCATCAGCTGGAATATTTTTAAATTTGTTATTCATATTTTCATTGATGAGCTGACAAATACAGACACGTTAAGTCTGTAAACACTCATTTATTCACTCAGAGCTGCTGCTGGGAAATTGTTTCATCAGCTTTTGGATATATAGGAGTTTTGTAAATACTACAATTCATCCATGAGTACACAACGGGAAGGTTTTATTGAATTTTGACGGCTTGCTGCTTTTGTCAAAGAACTCATTGAAGCTCCTTCCCCACCAGGTGGCAGTCTCGTATAACAATGAAAATCAGCCATCGGCATCATCATCAGGGCATCTCTGTTTTATTATAAAAACCTTAAACTGTGAAACAGTTCGACATCCTAAACACGTGACGGTGATGTTGTTACTAAAAACGCCTCTTCACTGTGGCAGCTCTGTGATTCAACATATTTTAAACATGACTTTGATGATACGGACCACAGCCAGCTGTGCCAGCAGGATGCTGCTCAGGTCCAAACTGCACACACAGCTACGACTGCAAGCAGCTCTGCTTATACCCAACTGAGAAAAACGTGATTGTTCAATCAGCGAATGCGAAGCCATTTAATTGATAAGCTCAGAGAAGTTGTTGTTGTTATTTTTGTTGACTTTTTGTTCAACATACTTCCATTAGCATGTTGAAAATATTCAAGGCCTGCAGGCTTCTGCCATTACATTCCCAATTATGCAATTATGAGCTGCTTGTGTAATTTTTGGTCACCTGCGCAGTGTGGAGGTGAACTGAGTGACAGCGTGAACATCACGAATGTCACACCCTCCCACTGAGGTTCATCGCTGACAGAGGAAAAGAGTCACAAAGGTGACAGAGCTGTCTGCAGCCTTTCCAGAGCCAGCGTTACATCTAACAGTGACAAGGACTGCAGTGTAAAGACAATTGTTTCATTTTGTAAGAAATCAGGTTGTTTGTGAAACTGTTCCTTTAACATAGCTTACGGCACTTTGTGTACAGCAAACTCTCTTATACAGTATAGTGTGCAGATAAACAGGCACGATACACGTTGTGTGTTTGAGATGCTCTTTGTGATTAATCTGTGAAGTGGGTTTCAGTATGTCTGTGGCTTCAGTTCACAGTGGGTGGGACAAGGATGGGTTTAAAAAGGAGAGTTCTAACCTCTCAAAACTGCTGTGAAATCCTCCCTGAACCACCTCAGCACTTTTACTGAGCTCATTAGGAGTTAGCAGAGGTAAAGTCCAGGCTTGGTCTACTTTTTATACTCTTTCATCTTTTTCCTACTTCCTCTTCTTTCCCTCCTCCCTTCTTATCTTTACCCCATATTATTCGGAACCAGGATCATATTTTTAAAGGATTTGTTCTTTTGGATATAAAAGTGTCATTATGTGCACGCACTGGACATAATCAGAAAAGAAGCATTCACAACTGTAACCATGTCTGGAGCCAAGCCTGGAGCTGGACATGTAACGTGCCCCACTTTCCTCACATCCTGCTGCACCACTGCCTGCTGTTTCAGCCCATCCACCACCCCAGCATCCACCTGTATGCTCCTGGAGTTTTATGAGTAACATATTTGCAGGGAGTGATCCACCCGAAGACCAGGCACCGAGCTCAAACTGTATTCTGCTGCTGTGATTAATCCGTGAAATTAACTTGGCTTTGTTGCATTTGATTCTTTTTATTTTCTTTACAAGTTGATTTCTGTTGTAATTTCTGGATAAAAGGTAAAGTATTACAATTTTTATATGAATAAAATATAGTAAAAATGTCCTGTGTTTGGTTTTCTCAGCTGAAGCAGACCTAGATGCTGTTTGTGAAGCCTGTCTACCCTACCTGAGCTCCAGACAACCCATCAGACTGCAAGAAGCCTGTTTAAGGTAAGTCTTTATAATAATGTAATATAAGACTTTTAGCCCTTTAGCCCAAACTTTAGTAAATCAGTTTGTGGGCCTGATTTAAGTATCACCCTCACTCATTTTATCCCTTGAGAAAGGAACTTCCAGAAATACGCAGATGTAGTTCAGCGGTGGTGGCTAAAACCAAGAGGAGCAGTTAACTTCAGGTTGCCACACCACAGAGCTAACTAGCAATAGCTAGCAATCCCAACTTGGCAAAAGTGTTCCTAGCCAGGTAAAGAGCATAAAAAGTGAGGAATGACTGTGATGATGAGTTTATATGTGGCATATCATCACAGGTCAGTTGCCTTACAGGTGTGAATAGAAGTGTCTTCAGGACACGTAGGGCCGTGATATCCCAATACTGTGTGTACGAATCTGAAAGGGAACTCATTTCACCTTTACACTGGCAGCTGATGCAAAATGTGTGCACTGTGAGACCTACAGTAATGTAAAGGACAGATGGAAGCTGTGAATAAACAAAGTAAATGACTAAAAAATAGCTCAGAATGCAGTATGCAAGCAGCCTTTAATAACTCACATCATTCTGAATTATTGATCTAAGTGTTTGGGTAGCAACATAGCAGCCACAAGTAAAAACACATGCTTTAAGTATTTTCCTGCTTGGAGGTGATTTAAAAAACAAACCTGAAGAGAAAGGCAGTGTTGAGTTAATGAGCTTATAGTTAAACTGTTGGTTCGCATGTTAAAGCCAGCAAAACTGGTTCAGTCTGTCACTTTGGATCATAGGAAGGTGTTTTCCATACAATAGATATTACATACAAAGCAAAACACAGCTCAGAGCTAATCCTGTTCCTGTGTTTCTTTCCCTTTCCTGCACAGTGTGTTCCGACACTTAATCCAGGTGGGTCCAGACACCTTCTGGTTTACTCTCAGTGAGCTGCACTGCCCGTCCTCTTACATCCCACACCACCCCGACCTCCAGCTGAACGGCACGGGCAGGCCGAGAGACGAGTTCTCGGACAACGTGTTCAAACTGCTCAAGGAGGAGTTTGGCTCCGTTACTGAGACAGTTAACCAGCCAGTCAGCTAATGAGCTGCTGCTTGATGAAATTGACTCACCTCACAAACGGACGGCTTATTGAACCACGACTCCAACAGGTCAATTAGCTGAAAGAAAGTCTGTCAGCTGTGCCAAATAGTTGATCACCTAGCTCTGTGAAATCAAGAGCTACTCTGTCATTTACAAATATTACTTAGTCATCACCTTGATTATCTAACCTCCTAGCTTCTGCTAGCCCACAATTAGTACTTACTGTACATTAAGATTAGGTGAAAATGGAGCGCTACTGAGTTATGTTTGATTAAAAAGAAAAAACAAAAAGTACCGTATCTGATATTTTTGGCTCTTGCCTTATTTTCCCCAGGAGGGAATCACAGCAGATGAATCCAAACACATTTTACATCATATGACCTTCTTGATGTAATCTCTCATTTATCCAGGCTTGGGACCAGCAGTAAGAGTATACTAGCTTGGAAGCCCTGAGGGTGGCTGTCTCCTCCACCAAGGAGCCGCTAAAAAAATACATGAAAATTGTATAAATATGGTTACAGCTGTTGACTGGGTTTTTTCTGAAGTTCAATTCAATTCAGTTTTATTATATAGCGCCAAATCACAACAACAGTCGCCTCAAGGCGCTTTATATTGTACAGTAGATCGTACAATAATAGATTCAGAGAAAAAACCCAACAATCATATGACCCCTATGAGCAAGCACTTTGGCGACAGTGGGAAGGAAAAACTCCCTTTTAACAGGGCCTGATTATTTAAGACCTTGTATGTGAGGAGCAGGATTTTGAATTCAATTCTGGATTTAACAGGAAGCCAATGAAGGGAAGCCAAAACAGGAGAAATCTGCTCTCTCTTTCTAGTCCCCGTCAGTACTCTTGCTGCAGCATTTTGGATTAATGAAGGCTTTTCAGCGAGTTTTTAGGACTTCCTGATAATAAAGAATTACAGTAGTCCAGCCTGGAAGTAATAAATGCATGAACTACTTTTTTAGCATCACTCCGAGACAGGATATTTCTAATTTTAGAGATGTTGCGCAAACGAAGAAGCAGTCTTACATATTTGTTTATATGTGCGTTGAAGGACATGTCCTGGTCAAAAATGACTCCAAGGTTCCTCACAGCGTTACTGGAGGCCAAGGTAATGCCATCAGAGT
This sequence comes from Oreochromis niloticus, assembly GCF_001858045.2. NCBI lineage: Eukaryota > Metazoa > Chordata > Actinopteri > Cichliformes > Cichlidae > Oreochromis > Oreochromis niloticus. Next base: position 2,161 of record NW_020328069.1, on the reverse strand, counting down.
AAGAATCTGCTTAGATACCATATTTCTAAGATTTTCAGGGCCGAGTACAATAACCTCAGTTTGATCTGAATTAAGAAGCAGAAGTTAGCGGCCATCCAGGTCTTTATGTCTTTAAGACATTCCTGCAGTTTAACTAATTGGTGTGTTACCTGGCTTCATGGACAGATAGAGCTGGGTGTCATCTGCATAGCAGTGAAAATGTATGCTATGTCTCTAATGATGCTGCTAAGGAAGCATGTATAATGTAAACAGCATTGTCCTAGCACCGAACCCTGGGAACGCCATAATTGACCTTAGTGTGTGGAGAGGACTCTCCATTTACATGAACAAATTGGAGTCTATTAGATAGATATGATACAAACCACTGCAGCGCAGTACCTGTAATACCTACAGCATGTTCTAATTGCTCTAATAGGATATTATGGTCAACAGTATCGAATGCTGCACTAAGGTCTAGCAGGACAAGCACAGAGATGACTCCACTGTCAGAGGCCATAAGAAGATCATTTGTAACCTTCACTAAAGCTGTTTCTGTGCTGTGATGAGCTCTGAACCTGACTGAAACTCTTCAAATAAGCCATTCCTCTGCAGATGATCTGTTAGCTGTTTGACAACTACTCTTTCAAGGATGTTTGATATGAAGGAAGGTTGGAGACTGGCCTATAATTAGCTAAGACTGCTGGGTCTAGGGATGGCTTTTGAGTAAAGGCTTAACTACAGCCACCTTGAAGGCCTGTGGTACATAGCCGATTATTAGAGATAGGTTGATCATATTTAAGATTGAAGCATTATTAATGGCAGGACTTCTTTGAGCAGTTTTGTAGGAATGGGGTCTAAAAGACACGTTGATGGTTTGGAGGAAGTAATTATTGAAGTTAACTCAGAAAGATCAATTGGAGAAAAAGAGTCTAAATGAATATCAATGGTACTGAGAGTAGCTGTAGATAATATTACATCTGTGGGATGATTATTGGTAATTTTTTCTCTAATGATTACAATTTTATTTGTGAAGAAGTTCATGAAGTCATTACTAGTTAACGTTAAAGGGATGTTGGCTCAGTAGAGCTGACTTTTGTCAGCCTGGCTACAGTGCTGAAGAGAAACCTGGGTTGTTCTTATTTTCTTCAATCAGTGATGAATAGTAAGATGTTCTGGCTTTGCGGAGGGCTTTCTTATAAAGCAACAAACTATTTCTCCAGGCTAAATGATCATCTTCGAAATTTGTGACACGCCATTTCCTCTCCAGCTTACGAGTTATCTGCTTTAGGCTATGTGTTTGAGAATTATACCACGGAGTCAGGTACTTCTGATTTGAGACCTTAGTTTTCACCGGAGCTACAGTATCCAGAGTCGTACGTAGTGAGGAGGTAAAATTATTAACAAGATGATCGACCTCTGTTGGAGTAGCGTTCAGATAGCTGCTCTGCTCTATGTTGGTACAGGGCATTGAAGATGATAACAGTGGGTGGATTATATTCTTAAACTTAGTTACAGCACTTTCAGAAAGACATCTACTTTGATAAAGTCTACTCTCCACTGCTGTGTAATCAATTATTGTAAATGTAAATGTTATCAGGAAATGATCAGACACAGGAGGGTTTTCAGGAAACACTGTTAAATCTTCAGTTTCTATGCCATATGTTAAAACAAGATCTAGGTGTGATTAAAGTGGTGGGTGGGTTCTTTTACATTTTGAGAGAGCCAATTGAGTCTAATAACAGATTAAATGCCATGTTGAGGCTGTCATTCTTAGCATCTACATGGATGTTAAAATCACCCACAATAATTATTTTATCTGAGCTGAGCACTAAATCAGATAAAAAGTCTGAGAAATCAGACAGAAACTCTGTGTAAGGCCCAGGTGGACGATAGATGATAAGAAGTAAGACTGGTTTCTGAGTTTTACAGCTGGGGTGGACGAGGCTAAGCATCAGGCTTTCAAATGAATTAAAAGTCTGTCTTGGTCTTTCGTTGATAATAGGCTGGTGTGAAAAATTGCTGCCACACCGCCCCCTCGGCCTGTGCTTCGAGGTTTCTGGTAGTTAGAATGACTCGGGGGTGTTGATTCATTTAAACTAACATAATCATCCTGCTGCAACCAGGTTTCTGTAAGGCAGAGTAAATCGATTTGTTGATCAATTATTAAGTCATGTACTAACAG
>NW_020328068.1:0-13273 GCF_001858045.2 Oreochromis niloticus | reverse complement strand
GAAGAAAGCAGTCTTACATATTTGTTTAATATGTGCGTTGAAGACATGTCCTGGTCAAAAATGACTCCAAGGTTCCTCACAGCGTTACTGGAGGCCAAGGTAATGCCATCCAGAGTAAGAATCTGCTTAGATACCATATTTCTAAGATTTTCAGGGCCGAGTACAATAACCTCAGTTTGATCTGAATTAAGAAGCAGAAAGTTAGCGGCCATCCAGGTCTTTATGTCTTTAAGACATTCCTGCAGTTTAACTAATTGGTGTGTGTTACCTGGCTTCATGGACAGATAGAGCTGGGTGTCATCTGCATAGCAGTGAAAATGTATGCTATGTCTTCTAATGATGCTGCCTAAGGGAAGCATGTATAATGTAAACAGCATTTGTCCTAGCACCGAACCCTGTGGAACGCCATAATTGACCTTAGTGTGTGGAGAGGACTCTCCATTTACATGAACAAATGGAGTCTATTAGATAGATATGATACAAACCACTGCAGCGCAGTACCTGTAATACCTACAGCGTGCTCTAATCGCGCTAATAGATTATTATGGTCAACAGTATCGAACGCTGCACTGAGGTCTAGCAGGACAAGCACAGAGATGAGTCCACTGTCAGAGGCCATAAGAAGATCATTTGTAACCTTCACTAAAGCTGTTTCTGTGCTGTGATGAGCTCTGAAACCTGACTGAAACTCTTCAAATAAGCCATTCCTCTGCAGATGATCTGTTAGCTGTTTGACAACTACTCTTTCAAGGATGTTTGATATGAAAGGAAGGTTGGAGATTGGCCTATAATTAGCTAAGACAGCTGGGTCTAGGGATGGCTTTTTGAGTAAAGGCTTTAACTACAGCCACCTTGAAGGCCTGTGGTACATAGCCGATTATTAGAGATAGGTTGATCATATTTAAGATTGAAGCATTAATTAATGGCAGGACTTCTTTGAGCAGTTTTGTAGGAATGGGGTCTAAAAGACACGTTGATGGTTTGGAGGAAGTAATTATTGAAGTTAACTCAGAAAGATCAATTGGAGAAAAAGAGTCTAAATGAATATCAATGGTACTGAGAGTAGCTGTAGATAATATTACATCTGTGGATGATTATTGGTAATTTTTTCTCTAATGATTACAATTTTATTTGTGAAGAAGTTCATGAAGTCATTACTAGTTAACGTTAAAGGGATTGGTTGGCTCAGTAGAGCGACTTTTTGTCAGCCTGGCTACAGTGCTGAAGAGAAACCTGGGGTTGTTCTTATTTTCTTCAATCAGTGATGAATAGTAAGATGTTCTGGCTTTGCGGAGGGCTTTCTTATAAAGCAACAAACTATTTCTCCAGGCTAAATGATCATCTTCGAAATTTGTGACACGCCATTTCCTCTCCAGCTTACGAGTTATCTGCTTTAGGCTATGTGTTTGAGAATTATACCACGGAGTCAGGTACTTCTGATTTGAGACCTTAGTTTTCACCGGAGCTACAGTATCCAGAGTCGTACGTAGTGAGGAGGTAAAATTATTAACAAGATGATCGACCTCTGTTGGAGTAGCGTTCAGATAGCTGCTCTGCTCTATGTTGGTACAGGGCATTGAAGATGATAACAGTGGGTGGATTATATTCTTAAACTTAGTTACAGCACTTTCAGAAAGACATCTACTTTGATAAGTCTACTCTCCACTGCTGTGTAATCATTATTGTAAATGTAAATGTTATCAGGAAATGATCAGACAGGAGGTGGTTTTCAGGAACACTGTTAATCTTCAGTTTCTATGCCATATGTTAAAACAGATCTAGGGTGTGATTAAGTGGTGGTGGGTTCTTTTACATTTGAGAGAAGCCAATTGAGTCTAATAACAGATTAAATGCCATGTTGAGGCTGTCATTCTTAGCATCTACATGGATGTTAAATCACCCACAATAATTATTTTATCTGAGCTGAGCACTAAATCAGATAAAAGTCTGAGAATCAGACAGAACTCTGTGTAAGGCCCAGGTGACGATAGATGATAAGAAGTAGACTGGTTTCTGAGTTTTACAGCTGGGGTGGACGAGGCTAAGCATCAGGCTTTCAATGAATTAAAGTCTGTCTTGGTCTTCGTTGATAAATAGGCTGGTGTGAAAATTGCTGCCACACCGCCCCCTCGGCCTGTGCTTCGAGGTTTCTGGTAGTTAGAATGACTCGGGGGTTTGATTCATTTAAACTAACATAATCATCCTGCTGCAACCAGTTCTGTAAGGCAGAGTAAATCGATTTGTTGATCAATTATTAAGTCATGTACTAACAGAGACTTGGAGGAGAGAGACCTATATTTAATAATCCACATTTCACTGTTTTACTCTTTGGTTCAGATGTGGATACTGTATTGTTCTTTCTTTGTGATTTTTTATGTTTAAGTTGTTTATTGCTGGTTTTAGTTTGTTTTTGTCTGTTTGGGAGCTGACACAGTCTCTATGGAGATGGGTTTTTGGGGGTTAGCAGGAGGAGAGAAGCTGCAGAGAGGCGTGTAAGACTGCAACTCTGCTTCCTGGTCCCAATTCTGGATAGTCATATTTTGGGGGGTTTAATAAATTTGTCCATATTTCTAGAAATGAGAGCTGCTCCATCCAAGTGGGATGGATGCCGTCTCTCCTAACAAGACCAGGTTTCCTCCAGAAGGTTTGCCAATTATCTATGAAGCCCACATCGTTTTTTCGGATTCTAAACTGACCGCAGGTGTGAATGTGAGTGTGGATGATTGTCTTTCTATGTTAACCCTGGGCAGTTTAACTTGTACCCCTCACTTCATGGTAGCGCATAAGTGGGAGAACACCTATTCCGACACCCATATCTTAGATTAAGCTAATAGTATTAGTGCGCTGTTATCAAAGGTTACCTGGATTATAGGTATATTCAAAACTTTACATGGAAGACATAAGAGTGCGTGCGTATATGCTCACTTCTGACGATGATAATATGATAAGGTGTTATCTCATCTGTACTTGAAAGTACTTCAAACACCACATGCACATGCAATGTTATCTGTGTGTCTAACGATCTATAAGTGAGCAAAGACAGTGTTATAAATATTTTGAGTCATTTCTATGCCTTGAAAGTACTTACTCAGTACTTACTCAGCGCACACACAGATATTATATTCAAAATCATAACGGTCACGCCTTCAATTTCTTACCGCTACTTTTCGTACAGCATCCAGGAAATGACGTAGACTGTTTCTACTGCATCATTTGCATTTTACATTCACTCTGTGGGCACATCTCCGCTAAAATCTCATATAAACCATTTCTACAATCACCAAACACAACGAAAACAAGCCATGATTAAAAGAGCAGTTACGTAAATGCACACAAGTCCACTAAACAAACAAAACTGAACCACAAATTCATCAGACCTCATGTAACCGGATAAAGAAAGGCTGGTTATCTTCCAGAGCTATCACCGATTCCAAACACCAAGCTTCACCGCGCTCTGACTAAAATTCACTGAAAGAGCCGCAAAAGAAGACCACAAAAACCACCACAGTTATCTAGAGAATCTAAAGAACAGCACAAATTCCAAAGCATGTAAAACACAGGAGCTGTGTCAAATGTTTCACTTGATTTATACGTTATTTATACCTCGAGCACCCTTTTTTCTTTCTTAATCATTTTTTTGTTTTTTTTCTCCTAATGTATTCCTTTTTTGTTTACCGACTTGTATTTGTATACATGAGTTGTAAAAGATACTGCAAGCTGTGACATTTTTCCTGCCCTTTCTATAACTGCATTATTATGTATATTGTTCTTTAGTTGTTCAACTTAAAAAAGTAAAAAAAAGAAAAAAATATTGGCTCAAAAAGTATTTTTAGGCCTGTTAATAAAATTAAATAATTTCTGCTGTTTAATACCTAAAAAATTCAACTGACATGGTGTTCAATGTGTGCAAATTGGGCCTTTTTGTTCAACGTCTGGATATTTATGTGTTGGCAGTGCTGTAATTTTTCACGGTTTCACTTTAGAAACATAAAACTTTGCACAGATGATGTTTATACTGAATTTCAGGAATTAAAGGTCTGCAGCTCAGACACAAGCATTTCACTACATGTTGTACCCTGTATGATTGTGTATGTGACAAATAAAGGTGTTTGTTTCTTTGTTTGTTGTGAAATGTGAACTGAAGCATGCTTTTAAAAGGGTTATATGTTAAAAAAATAAATAAAAAAATTAGGCGAGGATCAATTCTACTCACTTTTTCTGTGTTCCAGTCTCAGTAACTTTGACACAGTAATATCTGCTGCAATATTTACACCTCTGATGACATTTCACAAGTGTTAGCTTTCTTTGATACCACGATTGTATACACAGAGTTTGTAATTGCACTCAATTAATTTGGGGCATTTCATTTTCGAGCAGGAAGCTCAGAAAACCCTTTGGGGCTCAGGTTAAAGAACTGGACCACTACAGGTTTTAGAAAACCCATCCAGAATAATTTTGTCCATCTGGGCCCATATAGGGACATCAAAGGTCAAAACTTCTGTTGCCCTGTGGAGGTTAAGCGTGGGTTTGCCCTGCTCACACACTCCCGCCCACAACTACCCACTGTGAGCCCATGCAAGTAATAACGTTTGGCACATTACTTATGATAAGAAGCCACCATGAGGGGAAATACAGTTGTGGAGAAGATGAAAGCAAAGCACCTGTTTGATTACACTGTCAGAAATATGAGGCTGGGAGGAGGCGACTGATGCAAAGCCCAGGGAAAAGGAAAGTTAACGATTTTTTCATTCCAAAAAATCATTTATACAGTTCAGTGGTCTACAGACAGACTGAAGAGAGAAACAAAGCTAGTATCGATCTGATACCAATACCAGTGCTGGTTTGTCAATATTATAAATATTTGGATCAAGCCGCCCACCTACAGACTCATCGACAATAGATTTGTTTGCCTTGAAATGGAACCTTTAATCTCCATATTTTGACTTTTTCACAAAGTATCGAGTTTAATGTTGAAATAGAATAGAATAAACCTTTTATCCCACAAATGAGAAATGTAGGTGTTACACAGCAAGAGGAATATAAAATATAGAAGGAAGACGCAGAGTGGTTCTATATACATACACACAGATATACAGATAAAAGTGTACAGAGATATTTACACAAGGGTGAATGATCCTGGTGAAATATACAGTGTAGAAACAAGCTGTAAAGTGAGCAGCAGCAATTAAAACATTTGATATGTCAATTAAACAGGTGATGAGTGAGATAACCATGTTAAACTGGATTATAGAGTCTGACAGCTGCTGGTAAGAATGACCTGCGGTCGCGCTCCTTCCTACACTGTGGGTGTAAAAGTCCACTGCTGAAGGAGCTGCTCAATGCTCGTACAGTCTCATGCAGGGGGTGGGAGGGGACAGGTCATTATGAGGTCAAGCTCTCCTATGTCCAGTGGAATATCTGCAGCTGAGCAGTGGGTTTCGGGCAGAATGTTTCCAGGCATGTAGTCTTGGAACATCTCCAGATGGATCGTGGATAAGGCCAGGGCCATAGGCACCGTTCATGCAATCCATGTAGAACTGCAAGGGACTTCCTGTTGACAGACAGAAAAGAGCGGTTAGTGACTTCCTTCCAAACTATTTTCTCCATGCACTTCATTCCCACGCATTTCTCCTGACCATATGCAGATACCTGGGATGTGGGTGCCATCGTATTTGATATCCATCTCATGCAGACCGGCCTCTGTGGGAGCGTACTTGTCAGCAACTGTGCCATCGTTGTTGTCTGTGATGTCAAGCTTAGCAACTTTGCCTGATGCCATTCGGACCTCACCTAAAGCAGAGGACAAAAACAATGACACACACACATCATTATGCTCAAACTATCTGTTTATTAAGTAGACTTGTTACCTGTGACCTCTCCTTTCTGGATGGTGAATGGAATCACCAGGTCAAATGGTCTCAGACTTGCCACATCCAGCCAGATCATTCCCATTGGTCGGTCTGTTGCCTGAGAGACACGCAAGTGCACACGTCAGATCACAGGTTGTCAAGAGATTGTGGCAACAGTTCTGGTTACAGTGACAACATGTCACAGACTAAATGAACACAGGAAATTAATACAGGACCTGTAACATCAGAAGGCTGTGGCTTCTTACATTATGCAGCTCTGCTGAACTGTCCATGTGTTTCAGGCATCCCGTTTTTGACATGGAGAGAGAGAAATGAGAGAACGCACCCTCTCAGTGATGAAACACCTGCAATGAGAGACAGCAGACAATGATGCAGTCTGATGAAAGGAGACCATGTGTGCTATAGATGACAAAGGGACAACAGGGAGAAGCTGAACAAAAACTGAAGCTGAGAAGGCCGAGAGACCGGAGGCTGAGGTTTTAGATACCCAGGGCTGTTGGGGCATTTGGCTCTGTTGCATGAGCTGGTCTGACGGAGCTCCTTCCAGTACTTGGAGGGTGTAGGCAGGGATGATGGAGGGAATTGAGAGAGGGAAAAAGATAAGGCATTGGAGCGGATTAAAACGGCGTCAAAGTGATATAGCGAAACGGCTGCAGCCATCAGGACCAATCACAAAGCCTCTGTAGGGGAATGGATCTGTGCTCCAGGGCACTCGTAAATCCTGTAACCTCAGCAGTTACTGTACTGAGGAGCAACGTAAACACTCTTCATGATCAAGTTCGACTTGTAATGCGCGCCATTTCTACATCAACTGCCTATTCATCTGAAAATGTGTTCTTATACAGACCCCACTCCTTTATACCGTCTTACTGACACTCCACTGAGAAATGAGAACTTTCCTTAAATGCACTTTAAAAGTACTTCATCACTACTAAATGGCTGAAAAATAAAAACAATTAAAAATGAAGCCAGTACAGCTGTGACAAACAATGTGATTCCTCCAAGAGTCATTCTCATATAAGCTCCCATGTCCACCTTTACAGCAGGAAAAAAAAGCTGTTTTTGGACAGCATGGGCAGTTTCTGGCTTTCACAGCAACACAACATATGTGACTTTATTGGCTTTAACAAAGATATTCAATCAGGGCTTTGGCATCTGGGACTGCTTATGCATTTACTTCAGTCGGTGGCATCTGTCACTCTTATTAGCACTCACTTAAATTGCTTATGTAGAATTTGAGAAAAGCTTATCTTGGGTCTTGCCCACGTCCTATCTACTCGAGTTATCTCGCCCATAGGTGCTTCATGTCGTTGACTTGACGCAGCTTAAGACTCATCATAAGACACTACTGCTTCTCTAACTCGAGGGTCATTCTTTTTTTTTTTTTTTTTTTTTTTTGTCTGTCCCATTTGGTTCTTAAGCCGTCAGAATTGTTGTCTGAAGACCAACAAGGATACCAAATGGATTTATTTTGCCAAATGGATCATCATGGCATTGCCGTATTGGTCCATTTGATCAAACTTTGTTGTTATTATTTATTTTATTTTCAGTTGTTACAGATGGGACAGACATGACTGGGGGATAGGAAAGGGAGAAAGAAAGAGAGGAAGGAAAAGAAAACAGAAGGAAAAGGGACAGTGAGAAAGGGCACTTACAAAGACAAAGAGAAAGAAAAAAAAAAAATAAAATAAATTTTCTGGATCACCTGTTGAGAGAAAAGAAGAGAAGACAAGCAAAAAAAAACCAAACAAAAACAAAGCAACATACTAAACACAACACCATCACGTTAATCTAGCTGAGTGTGAACAGCAGTAAATACTAAATATTGAAAGTTGTTGTGCAGCACGCAGGACAGACAGCGCACAATGTGCTTTGAAGTAGCAGCTAAGAAAGGTGTAGTTTATGTCTACGAACAGTGAACACCCGTGTGCACACCTGTGTGGATCAACGCGCTTGTATACAAAAGGTTTCCCATGTAACGGTCTGCTAGAGGGTGTGGAGGCCCATAGCCCCGTCCCCAGGGCATGAAGCAGGCATGGAGGAGATCCAGGCTCCAGACATCCAGAGGACCCAGAGTGCGAGAGCCCAAGGAGTACCACCGAGGGGCATCCGTGCCACCTTCCTGGGAAGGGCTGAGGAGATCCCCAGACGAGGGGGTCACCCAGTAGCCACGGAGCAGAAGCCAGAGGGGGCTGCACCGGCGTGCCCGCCGGCTCTGCCGGCAGCCAGCTGTGCCAGAGTGAACCGAGTTGCAGGCCCCGAGGCCGGAGACCCGAGGGCCCCTTTGCCCCGGAAGAGGCCTGACCGAGCGACAGGCATCGGGCCCCGCCAAGTAGTTATCTCGCCCATAGGTGCTTCATGTCGTTGACTTGACGCAGCTTAAGACTCATCATAAGACACTACTGCTTCTCTAACTCATTCTGTCATTCTTGACAACTGTACTCTGCCTGTTTGCGATTGTTTTGACTGAGACTGAAAACTCAGTTTTATTCATGAAAGTTGCCAAACAGCATGTAGGCACGTAGGATTAAATGCAGCTCACTCACTGCGACTTGGAATGGACTGCTAGGGATGTGCTCCCTCCAAAGCGAACGCAGATCACATACTCACCAGGCTGTGGCGCTTGAGAAGTGGATGTAGCTGTGGGTAATGAGAAAAGATGAAAAGAACAATTGATAACTTTTCGTTACGTCCGATCTGTGTGAAGTTCATAGCCAGTGCTCTGACACAGAGCCATCAACCTCTGAACGCTTAAAAAGCACCAGTGTATCCAGAAAACACATACATGTGGTGATAAATGCCCTGCCCAAGTGCCCCCTCTCCCCACTGCCTTTCAGCGGCAGGCAGCAGCAAACAGATTGTCAGAGGAGGCCCAATGATGATCAAGTTTAACATTGTCTACAATATTGCCAAAGAGTGCCAAAGCACTTTAAGCACAAGCACTATTTCAGTAACTATCTTTCCTGTAGAACTGTGCTCCAAATAAAGAACTTTGTGTCGACAAGCTTGTTAGTTCATCATTTACAAATCAATATTGTCTGTATGACAGCAATTAAAATAAAGTGAAACATGTAAACAGTGGGGTTAAGCGATGCGATGAAAATTTGGGTGCACCTAACTTTTGTGCTGGTGCACCTAAGAAAAAAGTTAATCCATACAATCTTAGTAATATTTTCACTAGTTTTCAATGTTAAAATTCAAATATTCAAGTAAGTCAATATTCAAGAAAATGCACGTAAAATAAATTAATATTAGTTGTAGTTGGCTTAAACTTTGGGGTACCGCCTCTCTACTCATTGGCTCCTTTCCCTCCAACAGCACGGTATCCACCAGATTTGGTTCATACCTGAGATATTACAGATTATAAGTCACATCTACCTTTTTATGCAATTCCCTTCTCACATATACATTGAAACAGAGAAGGTAGGACTGACTAACAACCACAAGAGCTTTCTGAGACTGATTATATACTGATTTTGAGTATAAACACTAGCAAAATGCAAGTTTTGCTGCAGCAGATGTCATTGACTGCTTCAGGGCTTGCTCCCAGCAGCTGGACGGTGTCCTGGAGTAAAGAACTACATATCTAGCTGTTGTGACAGTATCAGGTCAGTTCATGTCTACATACTCACTGGCTAAGTTATGGTAGTGAAGGCTCACTTACTCTGTCTTCCACTACTCTCAGACACTGTGTCATATTTTCAGAGGAGCCCAACAAACCACAGATCACTGAGCTGTCATAACAAATCTCCAGCAATGATGCAACACGTAGGAAGACTGAGTTATAAAGACATGGCAATATTTCAACAAGGTCTTGAATTATGAGGCCCCGTCATATCTTAAACACATTAAGGTACCACATCACCCCGGTACAGCTCTTCACTCTCAGACTAGCTCTTCTAAAAGTAGAATGGGAGGCAGAGCCTTCAGCTTTCAGGGCTCTGCTCTGAACCAGCTCCCAGTTTGGATTCAGGAGACAGACACCCTCTGTACTTTCAACATTACACTTACAACTTTCCTATTTGATAAAGCATATAGTCAGCCTTGGATCAGGTGACCCTGAACCCTCCCTTAGTTACACTGCAGTAAACCTCTTGTGTGGTTACTTATAGTTACCATTTATGTCTTTATAGTGAGGGTTAATAGTTACTTCCCAACCATTTATTCGTCTTCTATCACTTATTCATCTTCGAGAATGGAGATGTGCATGGCCCGGCAGTCCCTCTGCAAATCTCAACTCTTTGTTACAAACAGTTTTATAAAAGCAACCCCCCATTGTAAACCCCATATGGTGTGTCATTAACCTAAGACACTGCGTGTGTGTGTGTGCCTTCCTGCTGGTCATAAAAGGGTCATCTCCTCTACACTCTGAATCTAATATAACCACCACTACAGTCTACAGCTGATATTCCACTGGCCCTTAGACAGACCTATTACCTCGGTCTTCAGTGTCATCGTCCTCTATTCCAATGCCCTCTGCCAGTTCTTTCTGTTTGCGGTAATTCAGCAGGAATTGGCGAATGCTGAGGTCTTCCTGGTCACCGGAGCTTTGATTGGAGCTGGCAGAAGTACTGGTCCTGCTACAAGTGGAAGGAAACCACCTCGCTAAAGGAAAAACAAGACAACAATATGAGCATAGGTTTGGTTACAATAAAATAAGTCAGTTAATCAAAATCAGTGTGACACAGACGCTGATGTTTTTGAAAAGAGCCCATCAGTAACATTTAATTCATACATTTACTGTGCGGGCTTGTAAAACTTCTGTATGAATATTATTATGAATATTAATTCTACAACAGAAAACCACTCAGCAATTAAACATCACGATGTATTAAATGTTTCCAAAGATACTGATAATTTGATAACGAGCAAATTATACATCCTGAAGTGTACTCCTTGATAGAAACTTTGAAAGGCACTGCAGAAAACATAAAGTTAAGCAACATAAAAATGTGGCAGAGCATGCAATGAGTCACATTTTCTTCCTTGTCCTCTTGACTCCCAGTATACGTGAGACTCAAGCTGACATCACTGTTGAAATCTTACCCAGTGCCTTCATGAGCGCGTGCAGCGCGGAGCAGAAAAGAGCAGCTGTGCGCTCGTAGCTGAGATCCAGATCCTGAACCATGTCCCCGACCAGCAGGCTGCAGTCAGAGTGAGTCAACAGAACTGTCAACACCGGTGGAGCCTGGCCAACAAGACAGGATTATAATGAAATACAGTACAAGCTCAGGGCAGCACAGGCTTAAGCAGACCAAGGAGAAATCGGGTAAACCCTCCAGCAGTTATTTCTGTGTCCATTTTGGGTTAAAAACAAAACACCTCATAACTACCTGTGGATGCTGGCTGAGTCTCTGAAGGTTGAGTGATATGTCATTAAGCAGGTAGTCAGAGTTCTCATTGATCAGTTCCTTGAGGGAAGCGTATCCACAGACCTTATTGATGTTCCATATGGAGCTCAGCGCCGCCTGGCTGACCAGCAGCGTCTCCTCACCAGCTTTCTCCAGCACAGGATACAGCCAGGTCGTCAACAAGGGACGGAAATCGCGGCCCAGCGCCTGAGCACAGCAGGCCAAGGCCTCCAGTTGGATGCACAGCTGACAGATGTTGCTGTTGAGCTGGTGGATCGTGGATGCAGATCATTTAGATGTTTCAGTAGCAGCCTGATGAAATTAGCTGTGTCGTTAACCCACTTCAGCCATCCAAACAGATGACCATCTAAGGTGAATTATGCAGATCACTAGCACAGTACACAGATTACCACTTCTGATTCCAGCCAGACTTGTTGTTACTTCATTCTAATCATGCAGTAACAACAAAGATTTATTCCTACTGCTTTTAAAATGTGCTTCTTCTATTCTAGAAAAACAAAACATGTTATCACAGGGTTTGCTTTATTCAATGACATTTGTGTTGGCTGTGTCAGTTGCAGGCAAACATTTATCATTATTTAAATCTATTTTATGTTTAGGATTTGTAAACTGCCTTTTTTCTCAGTTACAATGTAAACTGCCTTTTTTTTATGTTAGATATTAGGAAATACCTTCAAATTAGTGCATATTTAACTTGTTACACTGCCTAATGTTGCCTGCATGGGATCTCCTCATCAGCATATGATGTACCCTGGATGATGATATGTGAGGAGCTTGAACTTGACTATGTGCACGAGAAAATGCTAACTCCTGGTTGAGGCCGGATGTGGGGTGCACATTTCCGGTAGCTTTACTTTGCGGTAAATCGCTACTACGAAGATATACTCCAAATCATGTCCAAAACTTGAAAATGGAAAGATTGCGTTAAGTTCCAAAGAGCAGAAGGTGGGAACACTCACCACGTTGTGTCACAAAAAAATCTAATGATAGATTTTGACGTTTAAAGATAGGCTGGTTAGCTCCCAGAGCTATCACTGACTCCACACACCAAGTTTCACCACGATCAGACCAAAATTCACTAAATTAGCCACAAAAGAAGACCACAAAAACACACAGCGCGCAAATGCGCTAAAACAGAAATTGGTTTACCGTACCGATTATTTTCGCCGGTAGCCGGTAACCACGTGATTGACATTTAAAGAGTTTAGATCGATTGGTTGTTTGCATCACTCAACACAAGCAGAACTGCATCACTGCAGCATAAGACACATCGTCCACATTCAGAAGCACATCTCTGTATAGTGACTGGTCTTATTCTTTAAACAGGCAAATGTTCAGCATTCAAACTACAGGTGAACAACAGTCACAGATGTTTCCCGTTGTGTCCACACCTACACAGCATGTTAACAAACCGTGAAAAAAGCCACACAAAAAATGAACGATTGCTGGTGAGGGTTTCTATACATTAGTATGTATGAAGGGTATGTTGTGACTTACCTTCTAAATTAAAAAGTGCAGTACTGGATGTCCACGATGTCCACGCATCAAAAAAATAAAATTGGCTACTTGATTTCACCCATCGCTGGTTATTTTTACAACATAACACCGCAATAAACGAGGGACAGCTGAGAAATATAACATTTGAATCCCTTTTCTCCTTTGCTCTGAGGCGTGGGGGCAAAATATCGACAAGTCCGTGAACATCATTTACAGATATATTGGGTAAATGACCAAGACATCTATAGAAATGTAAATCGACGCTTAATTCATTCATTTGGCTAACTTCTTTTGGACATTAAACAGGGCGCGAATAGGACACCGGAAACAAAGCTCCACACAGGATTTCCGCACCGGAACTAGCATATGCTATCGTGCACATAGTCACTTGATTCGCTAACAGAAACTAATTTAGCTAGCTTAGCACACATGTCTTGTGGCAAGATATATGCACCTAAATGCTTTAAGTCATTGGTGTTCTGCAAATTGCCACCAAGCTACAACTTTTGAGCTGACTGTTTGGCGATTTTTGTG
>NW_020328067.1:0-21516 GCF_001858045.2 Oreochromis niloticus | reverse complement strand
TAATAGGTCTGTCTAAGGCCAGTGGAATATCAGCTGTAGACTGTAGTGGTGGTTATATTAGATTTCAGAGTGTAGAGGAGATGACCCTTTATGACCAGCAGGAAGGCACACACACACACGCAGTGTCTTAGGTTAATGACACACCATATGGGGTTTACAATGGGGGTTGCTTTTATAAAACTGTTTGTAACAAAGAGTTGAGATTTGCAGAGGGACTGCCGGGCCATGCACATCTCCATTCTCGAAGATGAAAATGTAGAGGAGATGGATCATTGTAATTAAGAGTCATAGAAATCTGAACCTCGCTGCTAAACTGGCGGTCTAACTGTACATGTGCTCCATTGCAGAGGTCCCTCCCACTGAGTGTGAGGATGTTGAAGATATTGGTAGTCCTGATGTGAAAGCAGAGCTTCCCTCCCACCTCAGCATCACTAGGATGCTATGGAGCGCTGCATTCATCTGCTGTCTGATCCCAGCCTCAGGCTCCGACTCAAGGTAGTTTTATGTCGAGTCAACTGTTGGACTAGTAACAAAATATCATTCTTGTGAGGGTAGGACCGCCAGCGTTGGTACAATTCATCCTGTCAGAACTGTGTGGATGACTGTTCACTGGTGTAATGCTCATCAAGGAAAAACATTCAGTCTGGTCCAGGAGTGAAACAGAAATAAGTCTGTGCTGAAGTCGTGCCTGCTCAGGAGTTTGGGCTCTCAATGAAGACCTCAATAATTAGTTTCAGCTCACATATAATCAGGATCAAAACAGAGATAATTGTTAGTGTGTTGTGTGTCTTTGTCTTTAGGTGCTGGATGTGCTGGAGTTGTGCGTTCAGGTGCTGAGTGAGAGGGAAAATGAACTGCTGCCTATGGCTCATCGCTGCTGGCCAGCACTCCTGCAGAGACTCACAGCCGATGACCCATTAGCAGTCCTCAGAGCCTTCAGGGTAAGTAAAACAAACCTCTCTTTTCAGTACGTGAGTCAAAATTATTCAAGTCGTCTTTAGTTTTAAACTCTTAGTAGTGAAAGAATGAAAGATGGTGCCCAACACAGGCTTATTCATTCAGAAATAGTTCTATTATTTCTTCTTTGGGTTGTAATGTGAAGACTCTTGAAATAACATTTCTTCTATCAGCACAGAAAAATCACTGTGGATGCCTTCTTAGAGCTGCTTTTCAAACTGTCTCAGAGAATCACAAAGTAGGACTTTGGGATAAATGAAGCTGATAGTGTTTTGTGATCTTTGGTGCAAGTGTCCGCTGATTCAACTTGTGGGTGTAAATTAGGCTACTCGTCAGCTCCTGTCATCAGCTGGAATATTTTTAAATTTGTTATTCATATTTTCATTGATGAGCTGACAAATACAGACACGTTAAGTCTGTAAACTCATTTATTCACTCAGAGCTGCTGCTGGGAAATTGTTTCATCAGCTTTTGGATATATAGGAGTTTGTAATACTACAATTCATCCATGAGTACACAACGGGAAGGTTTTATTGAATTTTGACGGCTTGCTGCTTTTGTCAAAGAACTCATTGAAGCTCCTTCCCCACCAGGTGGCAGTCTCGTATAACAATGAAAATCAGCCATCGGCATCATCATCAGGGCATCTCTGTTTTATTATAAAACCTTAAACTGTGAACAGTTCGACATCCTAAACACGTGACGGTGATGTTGTTACTAAAAACGCCTCTTCACTGTGGCAGCTCTGTGATTCACATATTTTAAACATGACTTTGATGATACGGACCACAGCCAGCTGTGCCAGCAGGATGCTGCTCAGGTCCAAACTGCACACACAGCTACGACTGCAAGCAGCTCTGCTTATACCCAACTGAGAAAAACGTGATTGTTCAATCAGCGAATGCGAAGCCATTTAATTGATAAGCTCAGAGAAGTTGTTGTTGTTATTTTGTTGACTTTTTGTTCAACATACTTCCATTAGCATGTTGAAAATATTCAAGGCCTGCAGGCTTCTGCCATTACATTCCCAATTATGCAATTATGAGCTGCTTGTGTAATTTTTGGTCACCTGCGCAGTGTGGAGGTGAACTGAGTGACAGCGTGAACATCACGAATGTCACACCCTCCCACTGAGGTTCATCGCTGACAGAGGAAAAGAGTCACAAAGGTGACAGAGCTGTCTGCAGCCTTTCCAGAGCCAGCGTTACATCTAACAGTGACAAGGACTGCAGTGTAAAGACAATTGTTTCATTTTGTAAGAAATCAGGTTGTTTGTGAAACTGTTCCTTTAACATAGCTTACGGCACTTTGTGTACAGCAAACTCTCTCATACAGTATAGTGTGCAGATAACAGGCACGATACACGTTGTGTGTTTGAGATGCTCTTTGTGATTAATCTGTGAAGTGGGTTTCAGTATGTCTGTGGCTTCAGTTCACAGTGGGTGGGACAAGGATGGGTTTAAAAAGGAGAGTTCTAACCTCTCAAAACTGCTGTGAATCCTCCGAACCACCTCAGCACTTTTACTGAGCTCATTAGGAGTTAGCAGAGGTAAAGTCCAGGCTTGGTCTACTTTTTATACTCTTTCATCTTTTTCCTACTTCCTCTTCTTTCCCTCTCCCTTCTTATCTTTACCCCATATTATTCGGAACCAGGATCATATTTTTAAAGGATTTGTTCTTTTGGATATAAAAGTGTCATTATGTGCACGCACTGGACATAATCAGAAAAGAAGCATTCACAACTGTAACCATGTCTGGAGCCAAGCCTGGAGCTGGACATGTAACGTGCCCCACTTTCCTCACATCCTGCTGCACCACTGCCTGCTGTTTCAGCCCATCCACCACCACAGCATCCACCTGTATGCTCCTGGAGTTTTATGAGTAACATATTTGCAGGGAGTGATCCACCCGAAGACCAGGCACCGAGCTCAAACTGTATTCTGCTGCTGTGATTAATCCGTGAAATTAACTTGGCTTTGTTGCATTTGATTCTTTTTTTATTTTCTTTTACAAGTTGATTTCTGTTGTAATTTCTGGATAAAAGGTAAAAGTATTACAATTTTTATATGAATAAAATATAGTAAAAATGTCCTGTGTTTGGTTTTCTCAGCTGAAGCAGACCTAGATGCTGTTTGTGAAGCCTGTCTACCCTACCTGAGCTCCAGACAACCCATCAGACTGCAAGAAGCCTGTTTAAGGTAAGTCTTTATAATAATGTAATATAAGACTTTTAGCCCTTTAGCCCAAACTTTAGTAAATCAGTTTGTGGGCCTGATTAAGTATCACCCTCACTCATTTTGTCCCTTGAGAAAGGAACTTCCAGAAATACGCAGATGTAGTTCAGCGGTGGTGGCTAAAACCAAGAGGAGCAGTTAACTTCAGGTTGCCACACCACAGAGCTAACTAGCAATAGCTAGCAATCCCAACTTGGCAAAAGTGTTCCTAGCCAGGTAAAGAGCATAAAAAGTGAGGAATGACTGTGATGATGAGTTTATATGTGGCATATCATCACAGGTCAGTTGCCTTACAGGTGTGAATAGAAGTGTCTGCAGGACACGTAGGGCCGTGATATCCCAATACTGTGTGTACGAATCTGAAAGGGAACTCATTTCACCTTTACACTGGCAGCTGATGCAAAATGTGTGCACTGTGAGACCTACAGTAATGTAAAGGACAGATGGAAGCTGTGAATAAACAAAGTAAATGACTAAAAAATAGCTCAGAATGCAGTATGCAAGCAGCCTTTAATAACTCACATCATTCTGAATTATTGATCTAAGTGTTTGGGTAGCAACATAGCAGCCACAAGTAAAAACACATGCTTTAATATACTTAAGTATTTTCCTGCTTGGAGGTGATTTAAAAAACAAACCTGAAGAGAAAGGCAGTGTTGAGTTAATGAGCTTATAGTTAAACTGTTGGTTCGCATGTTAAAGCCAGCAAAACTGGTTCAGTCTGTCACTTTGGATCATAGGAAGGTGTTTTCCATACAATAGATATTACATACAAAGCAAAACACAGCTCAGAGCTAATCCTGTTCCTGTGTTTCTTTCCCTTTCCTGCACAGTGTGTTCCGACACTTAATCCAGGTGGGTCCAGACACCTTCTGGTTTACTCTCAGTGAGCTGCACTGCCCGTCCTCTTACATCCCACACCACCTCGACCTCCAGCTGAACGGCACGGGCAGGCCGAGAGACGAGTTCTCGGACAACGTGTTCAAACTGCTCAAGGAGGAGTTTGGCTCCGTTACTGAGACAGTTAACCAGCCAGTCAGCTAATGAGCTGCTGCTTGATGAAATTGACTCACCTCACAAACGGACGGCTTATTGAACCACGACTCCAACAGGTCAATTAGCTGAAAGAAAGTCTGTCAGCTGTGCCAAATAGTTGATCACCTAGCTCTGTGGAATCAAGAGCTACTCTGTCATTTACAAATATTACTTAGTCATCACCTTGATTATCTAACCTCCTAGCTTCTGCTAGCCCACAATTAGTACTTACTGTACATTAAGATTAGGTGAAAATGGAGCGCTACTGAGTTATGTTTGATTAAAAAGAAAAAACAAAAAGTACCGTATCTGATATTTTTGGCTCTTGCCTTATTTTCCCCAGGAGGGAATCACAGCAGATGAATCCAAACACATTTTTACATCATATGACCTTCTTGATGTAATCCTCTCATTTATCCAGGCTTGGGACCAGCAGTAAGAGTATACTAGCTTTGGAAGCCCTGAGGGTGGCTGTCTCCTCCACCAAGGAGCCGCTAAAAAAATACATGAAAATTGTATAAATATGGTTACAGCTGTTGATTGGGTTTTTCTGAAGTTCAATTCAATTCAGTTTTATTTATATAGCGCCAAATCACAACAACAGTCGCCTCAAGGCGCTTTATATTGTACAGTAGATCGTACAATAATAGATTCAGAGAAAAACCCAACAATCATATGACCCCCTATGAGCAAGCACTTTGGCGACAGTGGGGAAGGAAAAACTCCCTTTTAACAGGGCCTGATTATTTAAGACCTTGTATGTGAGGAGCAGGATTTTGAATTCAATTCTGGATTTAACAGGAAGCCAATGAAGGGAAGCCAAAACAGGAGAAATCTGCTCTCTCTTTCTAGTCCCCGTCAGTACTCTTGCTGCAGCATTTTGGATTAACTGAAGGCTTTTCAGCGAGTTTTTAGGACTTCCTGATAATAAAGAATTACAGTAGTCCAGCCTGGAAGTAATAAATGCATGAACTACTTTTTTAGCATCACTCCGAGACAGGATATTTCTAATTTTAGAGATGTTGCGCAAACGGAAGAAAGCAGTCTTACATATTTGTTTAATATGTGCGTTGAAGGACATGTCCTGGTCAAAAATGACTCCAAGGTTCCTCACAGCGTTACTGGAGGCCAAGGTAATGCCATCCAGAGTAAGAATCTGCTTAGATACCATATTTCTAAGATTTTCAGGGCCGAGTACAATAACCTCAGTTTGATCTGAATTAAGAAGCAGAAAGTTAGCGGCCATCCAGGTCTTTATGTCTTTAAGACATTCCTGCAGTTTAACTAATTGGTGTGTGTTACCTGGCTTCATGGACAGATAGAGCTGGGTGTCATCTGCATAGCAGTGAAAATGTATGCTATGTCTTCTAATGATGCTGCCTAAGGGAAGCATGTATAATGTAAACAGCATTTGTCCTAGCACCGAACCCTGTGGAACGCCATAATTGACCTTAGTGTGTGGAGAGGACTCTCCATTTACATGAACAAATTGGAGTCTATTAGATAGATATGATACAAACCACTGCAGCGCAGTACCTGTAATACCTACAGCGTGCTCTAATCGCGCTAATAGATTATTATGGTCAACAGTATCGAACGCTGCACTGAGGTCTAGCAGGACAAGCACAGAGATGAGTCCACTGTCAGAGGCCATAAGAAGATCATTTGTAACCTTCACTAAAGCTGTTTCTGTGCTGTGATGAGCTCTGAAACCTGACTGAAACTCTTCAAATAAGCCATTCCTCTGCAGATGATCTGTTAGCTGTTTGACAACTACTCTTTCAAGGATGTTTGATATGAAAGGAAGGTTGGAGATTGGCCTATAATTAGCTAAGACTGCTGGGTCTAGGGATGGCTTTTTGAGTAAAGGCTTAACTACAGCCACCTTGAAGGCCTGTGGTACATAGCCGATTATTAGAGATAGGTTGATCATATTTAAGATTGAAGCATTAATTAATGGCAGGACTTCTTTGAGCAGTTTTGTAGGAATGGGGTCTAAAAGACACGTTGATGGTTTGGAGGAAGTAATTATTGAAGTTAACTCAGAAAGATCAATTGGAGAAAAAGAGTCTAAATGAATATCAATGGTACTGAGAGTAGCTGTAGATAATATTACATCTGTGGGATGATTATTGGTAATTTTTTCTCTAATGATTACAATTTTATTTGTGAAGAAGTTCATGAAGTCATTACTAGTTAACGTTAAAGGGATTGTTGGCTCAGTAGAGCGGACTTTTTGTCAGCCTGGCTACAGTGCTGAAGAGAAACCTGGGGTTGTTCTTATTTTCTTCAATCAGTGATGAATAGTAAGATGTTCTGGCTTTGCGGAGGGCTTTCTTATAAAGCAACAAACTATTTCTCCAGGCTAAATGATCATCTTCGAAATTTGTGACACGCCATTTCCTCTCCAGCTTACGAGTTATCTGCTTTAGGCTATGTGTTTGAGAATTATACCACGGAGTCAGGTACTTCTGATTTGAGACCTTAGTTTTCACCGGAGCTACAGTATCCAGAGTCGTACGTAGTGAGGAGGTAAAATTATTAACAAGATGATCGACCTCTGTTGGAGTAGCGTTCAGATAGCTGCTCTGCTCTATGTTGGTACAGGGCATTGAAGATGATAACAGTGGGTGGATTATATTCTTAAACTTAGTTACAGCACTTTCAGAAAGACATCTACTTTGATAAAGTCTACTCTCCACTGCTGTGTAATCAATTATTGTAAATGTAAATGTTATCAGGAAATGATCAGACAGGAGGTGGTTTTCAGGAAACACTGTTAAATCTTCAGTTTCTATGCCATATGTTAAAACAAGATCTAGGGTGTGATTAAAGTGGTGGGTGGGTTCTTTTACATTTTGAGAGAAGCCAATTGAGTCTAATAACAGATTAAATGCCATGTTGAGGCTGTCATTCTTAGCATCTACATGGATGTTAAAATCACCCACAATAATTATTTTATCTGAGCTGAGCACTAAATCAGATAAAAAGTCTGAGAAATCAGACAGAAACTCTGTGTAAGGCCCAGGTGGACGATAGATGATAAGAAGTAAGACTGGTTTCTGAGTTTTACAGCTGGGGTGGACGAGGCTAAGCATCAGGCTTTCAAATGAATTAAAAGTCTGTCTTGGTCTTTCGTTGATAAATAGGCTGGTGTGAAAAATTGCTGCCACACCGCCCCCTCGGCCTGTGCTTCGAGGTTTCTGGTAGTTAGAATGACTCGGGGGTGTTGATTCATTTAAACTAACATAATCATCCTGCTGCAACCAGGTTTCTGTAAGGCAGAGTAAATCGATTTGTTGATCAATTATTAAGTCATGTACTAACAGAGACTTGGAGGAGAGAGACCTAATATTTAATAATCCACATTTCACTGTTTTACTCTTTGGTTCAGATGTGGATACTGTATTGTTCTTTCTTTGTGATTTTTTATGTTTAAGTTGTTTATTGCTGGTTTTTAGTTTGTTTTTGTCTGTTTGGGAGCTGACACAGTCTCTATGGAGATGGGTTTTTGGGGGTTAGCAGGAGGAGAGAAGCTGCAGAGAGGCGTGTAAGACTGCAACTCTGCTTCCTGGTCCCAATTCTGGATAGTCATATTTTGGGGGGTTTAATAAATTTGTCCATATTTCTAGAAATGAGAGCTGCTCCATCCAAAGTGGGATGGATGCCGTCTCTCCTAACAAGACCAGGTTTCCTCCAGAAGGTTTGCCAATTATCTATGAAGCCCACATCGTTTTTCGGATTCTAAACTGACCGCAGGTGTGAATGTGAGTGTGGATGATTGTCTTTCTATGTTAACCCTGGGCAGTTTAACTTGTACCCCTCACTTCATGGTAGCGCAATAAGTGGGAGAACACCTATTCCGACACCCATATCTTAGATTAAGCTAATAGTATTAGTGCGCTGTTATCAAAGG
Organism: Oreochromis niloticus; assembly: GCF_001858045.2. Lineage (NCBI taxonomy): Eukaryota > Metazoa > Chordata > Actinopteri > Cichliformes > Cichlidae > Oreochromis > Oreochromis niloticus. The sequence goes on along the minus strand of NW_020328067.1, from coordinate 13,374 downwards.
TTACCTGGATTATAGGTATATTCAAAACTTTACATGGAAGACATAAGAGTGCGTGCGTATATGCTCACTTCTGACGATGATAATATGATAAGGTGTTATCTCATCTGTACTTGAAAGTACTTCAAACACCACATGCACATGCAATGTTATCTGTGTGTCTAACGATCTATAAGTGAGCAAAGACAGTGTTATAAATATTTTGAGTCATTTCTATGCCTTGAAAGTACTTACTCAGTACTTACTCAGCGCACACACAGATATTATATTCAAAATCATAACGGTCACGCCTTCAATTTCTTACCGCTACTTTTCGTACAGCATCCAGGAAATGACGTAGACTGTTTCTACTGCATCATTTGCATTTTACATTCACTCTGTGGGCACATCTCCGCTAAAATCTCATATAAACCATTTCTACAATCACCAAACACAACGAAAACAAGCCATGATTAAAAGAGCAGTTACGTAAATGCACACAAGTCCACTAAACAAACAAAACTGAACCACAAATTCATCAGACCTCATGTAACCGGATAAAGAAAGGCTGGTTATCTTCCAGAGCTATCACCGATTCCAAACACCAAGCTTCACCGCGCTCTGACTAAAATTCACTGAAAGAGCCGCAAAAGAAGACCACAAAAACCACCACAGTTATCTAGAGAATCTAAAGAACAGCACAAATTCCAAAGCATGTAAAACACAGGAGCTGTGTCAAATGTTTCACTTGATTTATACGTTATTTATACCTCGAGCACCCTTTTTTCTTTCTTAATCATTTTTTTTGTTTTTTTTCTCCTAATGTATTCCTTTTTTGTTTACCGACTTGTATTTGTATACATGAGTTGTAAAAGATACTGCAAGCTGTGACATTTTTCCTGCCCTTTCTATAACTGCATTATTATGTATAATTGTTCTTTAGTTGTTCAACTTAAAAAAGTAAAAAAAGAAAAAAATATTGGCTCAAAAAGTATTTTTAGGCCTGTTAATAAAATTAAATAATTTCTGCTGTTTAATACCTAAAAATTCAACTGACATGGTGTTCAATGTGTGCAAAATTGGGCCTTTTTGTTCAACGTCTGGATATTTATGTGTTGGCAGTGCTGTAATTTTTCACGGTTTCACTTTAGAAACATAAAACTTTGCACAGATGATGTTTATACTGAATTTCAGGAATTAAAGGTCTGCAGCTCAGACACAAGCATTTCACTACATGTTGTACCCTGTATGATTGTGTATGTGACAAATAAAGGTTGTTTGTTTCTTTGTTTGTTGTGAAATGTGAACTGAAGCATGCTTTTAAAAGGGTTATATGTTAAAAAAATAAATAAAAAAATTAGGCGAGGATCAATTCTACTCACTTTTTCTGTGTTCCAGTCTCAGTAACTTTGACACAGTAATATCTGCTGCAATATTTACACCTCTGATGACATTTCACAAGTGTTAGCTTTCTTTTGATACCACGATTGTATACACAGAGTTTGTAATTGCACTCAATTAATTTGGGGCATTTCATTTTCGAGCAGGAAGCTCAGAAAACCCTTTGGGGCTCAGGTTAAAGAACTGGACCACTACAGGTTTTAGAAAACCCATCCAGAATAATTTTGTCCATCTGGGCCCATATAGGGACATCAAAGGTCAAAACTTCTGTTGCCCTGTGGAGGTTAAGCGTGGGTTTGCCCTGCTCACACACTCCCGCCCACAACTACCCACTGTGAGCCCATGCAAGTAATAACGTTTTGGCACATTACTTATGATAAGAAGCCACCATGAGGGGAAATACAGTTGTGGAGAAGATGAAAGCAAAGCACCTGTTTGATTACACTGTCAGAAATATGAGGCTGGGAGGAGGCGACTGATGCAAAGCCCCAGGGAAAAGGAAAGTTAACGATTTTTTCATTCCAAAAAATCATTTATACAGTTCAGTGGTCTACAGACAGACTGAAGAGAGAAACAAAGCTAGTATCGATCTGATACCAATACCAGTGCTGGTTTGTCAATATTATAAATATTTGGATCAAGCCGCCCACCTACAGACTCATCGACAATAGATTTGTTTGCCTTGAAATGGAACCTTTAATCTCCATATTTTGACTTTTTCACAAAGTATCGAGTTTAATGTTGAAATAGAATAGAATAAACCTTTTTATCCCACAAATGAGAAATGTAGGTGTTACACAGCAAGAGGAATATAAAATATAGAAGGAAGACGCAGAGTGGTTCTATATACATACACACAGATATACAGATAAAAGTGTACAGAGATATTTACACAAGGGGTGAATGATCCTGGTGAAATATACAGTGTAGAAACAAGCTGTAAAGTGAGCAGCAGCAATTAAAAACATTTGATATGTCAATTAAACAGGTGATGAGTGAGATAACCATGTTAAACTGGATTATAGAGTCTGACAGCTGCTGGTAAGAATGACCTGCGGTCGCGCTCCTTCCTACACTGTGGGTGTAAAAGTCCACTGCTGAAGGAGCTGCTCAATGCTCGTACAGTCTCATGCAGGGGTGGGAGGGGACAGGTCATTATGAGGTCAAGCTCTCCTATGTCCAGTGGAATATCTGCAGCTGAGCAGTGGGTTTCGGGCAGAATGTTTCCAGGCATGTAGTCTTGGAACATCTCCAGATGGATCGTGGATAAGGCCAGGGCCATAGGCACCGTTCATGCAATCCATGTAGAACTGCAAGGGACTTCCTGTTGACAGACAGAAAAAGAGCGGTTAGTGACTTCCTTCCAAACTATTTTCTCCATGCACTTCATTCCCACGCATTTCTCCTGACCATATGCAGATACCTGGGATGTGGGTGCCATCGTATTTGATATCCATCTCATGCAGACCGGCCTCTGTGGGAGCGTACTTGTCAGCAACTGTGCCATCGTTGTTGTCTGTGATGTCAAGCTTAGCAACTTTGCCTGATGCCATTCGGACCTCACCTAAAGCAGAGGACAAAAACAATGACACACACACATCATTATGATCAAACTATCTGTTTATTAAGTAGACTTGTTACCTGTGACCTCTCCTTTCTGGATGGTGAATGGAATCACCAGGTCAAATGGTCTCAGACTTGCCACATCCAGCCAGATCATTCCCATTGGTCGGTCTGTTGCCTGAGAGACACGCAAGTGCACACGTCAGATCACAGGTTGTCAAGAGATTGTGGCAACAGTTCTGGTTACAGTGACAACATGTCACAGACTAAATGAACACAGGAAATTAATACAGGACCTGTAACATCAGAAGGCTGTGGCTTCTTAACATTATGCAGCTCTGCTGAACTGTCCATGTGTTTCAGGCATCCCGTTTTTGACATGGAGAGAGAGAAATGAGAGAACGCACCCTCTCAGTGATGAAACACCTGCAATGAGAGACAGCAGACAATGATGCAGTCTGATGAAAGGAGACCATGTGTGCTATAGATGACAAAGGGACAACAGGGAGAAGCTGAACAAAAACTGAAGCTGAGAAGGCCGAGAGACCGGAGGCTGAGGTTTTAGATACCCAGGGCTGTTGGGGCATTTGGCTCTGTTGCATGAGCTGGTCTGACGGAGCTCCTTCCAGTACTTGGAGGGTGTAGGCAGGGATGATGGAGGGAATTGAGAGAGGGAAAAAGATAAGGCATTGGAGCGGATTAAAACGGCGTCAAAGTGATATAGCGAAACGGCTGCAGCCATCAGGACCAATCACAAAGCCTCTGTAGGGGAATGGATCTGTGCTTCAGGGCACTCGTAAATCCTGTAACCTCAGCAGTTACTGTACTGAGGAGCAACGTAAACACTCTTCATGATCAAGTTCGACTTGTAATGCGCGCCATTTCTACATCAACTGCCTATTCATCTGAAAATGTGTTCTTATACAGACCCCACTCCTTTATACCGTCTTACTGACACTCCACTGAGAAATGAGAACTTTCCTTAAATGCACTTTAAAAGTACTTCATCACTACTAAATGGCTGAAAAATAAAAACAATTAAAAATGAAGCCAGTACAGCTGTGACAAACAATGTGATTCCTCCAAGAGTCATTCTCATATAAGCTCCCATGTCCACCTTTACAGCAGGAAAAAAAAGCTGTTTTTGGACAGCATGGGCAGTTTCTGGCTTTCACAGCAACACAACATATGTGACTTTATTGGCTTTAACAAAGATATTCAATCAGGGCTTTGGCATCTGGGACTGCTTATGCATTTACTTCAGTCGGTGGCATCTGTCACTCTTATTAGCACTCACTTAAATTGCTTATGTAGAATTTGAGAAAAGCTTATCTTGGGTCTTGCCCACGTCCTATCTACTCGAGTTATCTCGCCCATAGGTGCTTCATGTCGTTGACTTGACGCAGCTTAAGACTCATCATAAGACACTACTGCTTCTCTAACTCGAGGGTCATTCTTTTTTTTTTTTTTTTTTTTTTTTGTCTGTCCCATTTGGTTCTTAAGCCGTCAGAATTGTTGTCTGAAGACCAACAAGGATACCAAATGGATTTATTTTGCCAAATGGATCATCATGGCATTGCCGTATTGGTCCATTTGATCAAACTTTGTTGTTATTATTTATTTTATTTTCAGTTGTTACAGATGGGACAGACATGACTGGGGGATAGGAAAGGGAGAAAGAAAGAGAGGAAGGAAAAGAAAAACAGAAGGGAAAAGGGACAGTGAGAAAGGGCACTTACAAAGACAAAGAGAAAGAAAAAAAAAAAATAAAATAAATTTTCTGGATCACCTGTTGAGAGAAAAAGAAGAGAAGACAAGCAAAAAAAAACCAAACAAAAACAAAGCAACATACTAAACACAACACCATCACGTTAATCTAGCTGAGTGTGAACAGCAGTAAATACTAAATATTGAAAGTTGTTGTGCAGCACGCAGGACAGACAGCGCACAATGTGCTTTGAAGTAGCAGCTAAGAAAGGTGTAGTTTATGTCTACGAACAGTGAACACCCGTGTGCACACCTGTGTGGATCAACGCGCTTGTATACAAAAGGTTTTCCCATGTAACGGTCTGCTAGAGGGTGTGGAGGCCCATAGCCCCGTCCCCCAGGGCATGAAGCAGGCATGGAGGAGATCCAGGCTCCAGACATCCAGAGGACCCAGAGTGCGAGAGCCCAAGGAGTACCACCGGAGGGGCATCCGTGCCACCTTCCTGGGAAGGGCTGAGGAGATCCCAGACGAGGGGGTCACCCAGTAGCCACGGAGCAGAAGCCAGAGGGGGCTGCACCGGCGTGCCCGCCGGCTCTGCCGGCAGCCAGCTGTGCCAGAGTGAACCGAGTTGCAGGCCCCGAGGCCGGAGACCCGAGGGCCCCCTTTGCCCCGGAAGAGGCCTGACCGAGCGACAGGCATCGGGCCCCGCCAAGTAGTTATCTCGCCCATAGGTGCTTCATGTCGTTGACTTGACGCAGCTTAAGACTCATCATAAGACACTACTGCTTCTCTAACTCATTCTGTCATTCTTGACAACTGTACTCTGCCTGTTTGCGATTGTTTTGACTGAGACTGAAAACTCAGTTTTATTCATGAAAGTTGCCAAAACAGCATGTAGGCACGTAGGATTAAATGCAGCTCACTCACTGCGACTTGGAATGGACTGCTAGGGATGTGCTCCCCTCCAAAGCGAACGCAGATCACATACTCACCAGGCTGTGGCGCTTGAGAAGTGGATGTAGCTGTGGGTAATGAGAAAAGATGAAAAGAACAATTGATAACTTTTTCGTTACGTCCGATCTGTGTGAAGTTCATAGCCAGTGCTCTGACACAGAGCCATCAACCTCTGAACGCTTAAAAAGCACCAGTGTATCCAGAAAACACATTACATGTGGTGATAAATGCCCTGCCCAAGTGCCCCCTCTCCCCACTGCCTTTCAGCGGCAGGCAGCAGCAAACAGATTGTCAGAGGAGGCCCAGATGATGATCAAGTTTAACATTGTCTACAATATTGCCAAAGAGTGCCAAAGCACTTTAAGCACAAGCACTATTTCAGTAACTTATCTTTCCTGTAGAACTGTGCTCCAAATAAAGAACTTTGTGTCGACAAGCTTGTTAGTTCATCATTTACAAATCAATATTGTCTGTATGACAGCAATTAAAATAAAGTGAAACATGTAAAACAGTGGGGTTAAGCGATGCGATGAAAAATTTGGGTGCACCTAACTTTTGTGCTGGTGCACCTAAGAAAAAAAGTTAATCCATACAATCTTAGTAATATTTTTCACTAGTTTTCAATGTTAAAATTCAAATATTCAAGTAAGTCAATATTCAAGAAAATGCACGTAAAATAAATTAATATTAGTTGTAGTTGGCTTTAAACTTTGGGGTACCGCCTCTCTACTCATTGGCTCCTTTCCCTCCAACAGCACGGTATCCACCAGATTTGGTTCATACCTGAGATATTACAGATTATAAAGTCACATCTACCTTTTTATGCAATTCCCTTCTCACATATACATTGAAACAGAGAAGGTAGGACTGACTAACAACCACAAGAGCTTTCTGAGACTGATTATATACTGATTTTGAGTATAAACACTAGCAAAATGCAAGTTTTGCTGCAGCAGATGTCATTGACTGCTTCAGGGCTTGCTCCCAGCAGCTGGACGGTGTCCTGGAGTAAAGAACTACATATCTAGCTGTTGTGACAGTATCAGGTCAGTTCATGTCTACATACTCACTGGCTAAGTTATGGTAGTGAAGGCTCACTTACTCTGTCTTCCACTACTCTCAGACACTGTGTCATATTTTCAGAGGAGCCCAACAAACCACAGATCACTGAGCTGTCATAACAAATCTCCAGCAATGATGCAACACGTAGGAAGACTGAGTTATAAAGACATGGCAATATTTCAACAAGGTCTTGAATTATGAGGCCCCGTCATATCTTAAACACATTAAGGTACCACATCACCCCGGTACAGCTCTTCACTCTCAGACTAGCTCTTTCTAAAAGTAGAATGGGAGGCAGAGCCTTCAGCTTTCAGGGCTCTGCTCTGAACCAGCTCCCAGTTTGGATTCAGGAGACAGACACCCTCTGTACTTTCAACATTACACTTACAACTTTCCTATTTGATAAAGCATATAGTCAGCCTTGGATCAGGTGACCCTGAACCCTCCCTTAGTTACACTGCAGTAAACCTCTTGTGTGGTTACTTATAGTTACCATTTATGTCTTTATAGTGAGGGTTAATAGTTACTTCCCAACCATTTATTCGTCTTCTATCACTTATTCATCTTCGAGAATGGAGATGTGCATGGCCCGGCAGTCCCTCTGCAAATCTCAACTCTTTGTTACAAACAGTTTTATAAAAGCAACCCCCCATTGTAAACCCCATATGGTGTGTCATTAACCTAAGACACTGCGTGTGTGTGTGTGCCTTCCTGCTGGTCATAAAAGGGTCATCTCCTCTACACTCTGAATCTAATATAACCACCACTACAGTCTACAGCTGATATTCCACTGGCCCTTAGACAGACCTATTACCTCGGTCTTCAGTGTCATCGTCCTCTATTCCAATGCCCTCTGCCAGTTCTTTCTGTTTGCGGTAATTCAGCAGGAATTGGCGAATGCTGAGGTCTTCCTGGTCACCGGAGCTTTGATTGGAGCTGGCAGAAGTACTGGTCCTGCTACAAGTGGAAGGAAACCACCTCGCTAAAGGAAAAACAAGACAACAATATGAGCATAGGTTTGGTTACAATAAAATAAGTCAGTTAATCAAAATCAGTGTGACACAGACGCTGATGTTTTTGAAAAGAGCCCATCAGTAACATTTAATTCATACATTTTTACTGTGCGGGCTTGTAAAACTTCTGTATGAATATTATTATGAATATTAATTCTACAACAGAAAACCACTCAGCAATTAAACATCACGATGTATTAAATGTTTCCAAAGATACTGATAATTTGATAACGAGCAAATTATACATCCTGAAGTGTACTCCTTGATAGAAACTTTGAAAGGCACTGCAGAAAACATAAAGTTAAGCAACATAAAAAATGTGGCAGAGCATGCAATGAGTCACATTTTCTTCCTTGTCCTCTTTGACTCCCAGTATACGTGAGACTCAAGCTGACATCACTGTTGAAATCTTACCCAGTGCCTTCATGAGCGCGTGCAGCGCGGAGCAGAAAAGAGCAGCTGTGCGCTCGTAGCTGAGATCCAGATCCTGAACCATGTCCCCGACCAGCAGGCTGCAGTCAGAGTGAGTCAACAGAACTGTCAACACCGGTGGAGCCTGGCCAACAAGACAGGATTATAATGAAATACAGTACAAGCTCAGGGCAGCACAGGCTTAAGCAGACCAAGGAGGAAATCGGGTAAACCCTCCAGCAGTTATTTCTGTGTCCATTTTGGGTTAAAAACAAAAACACCTCATAACTACCTGTGGATGCTGGCTGAGTCTCTGAAGGTTGAGTGATATGTCATTAAGCAGGTAGTCAGAGTTCTCATTGATCAGTTCCTTGAGGGAAGCGTATCCACAGACCTTATTGATGTTCCATATGGAGCTCAGCGCCGCCTGGCTGACCAGCAGCGTCTCCTCACCAGCTTTCTCCAGCACAGGATACAGCCAGGTCGTCAACAAGGGACGGAAATCGCGGCCCAGCGCCTGAGCACAGCAGGCCAAGGCCTCCAGTTGGATGCACAGCTGACAGATGTTGCTGTTGAGCTGGTGGATCGTGGATGCAGATCATTTTAGATGTTTCAGTAGCAGCCTGATGAAATTAGCTGTGTCGTTAACCCACTTCAGCCATCCAAACAGATGACCATCTAAGGTGAATTATGCAGATCACTAGCACAGTACACAGATTACCACTTCTGATTCCAGCCAGACTTGTTGTTACTTCATTCTAATCATGCAGTAACAACAAAGATTTATTCCTACTGGCTTTTTAAAATGTGCTTCTTCTATTCTAGAAAAACAAAAACATGTTATCACAGGGTTTGCTTTTATTCAATGACATTTGTGTTGGCTGTGTCAGTTGCAGGCAAACATTTATCATTATTTTAAATCTATTTTTATGTTTTAGGATTTTGTAAACTGCCTTTTTTCTCAGTTTACAATGTAAACTGCCTTTTTTTTTTATGTTAGATATTAGGAAATACCTTCAAATTAGTGCATATTTAACTTGTTACACTGCCTTAATGTTGCCTGCATGGGATCTCCTCATCAGCATATGACTGTACCCTGGATGATGATATGTGAGGAGCTTGAACTTGACTATGTGCACGAGAAAATGCTAACTTCCTGGTTTGAGGCCGGATGTGGGGTTGCACATTTCCGGTAGCTTTACTTTGCGGTAAATCGCTACTACGAAGATATACTCCAAAATCATGTCCAAAACTTGAAAATGGAAAGATTGCGTTAAGTTCCAAAGAGCAGAAGGTGGGAACACTCACCACTGTTGTGTCACAAAAAAATCTAATGATAGATTTTGACGTTTAAAGATAGGCTGGTTAGCTCCCAGAGCTATCACTGACTCCACACACCAAGTTTCACCACGATCAGACCAAAATTCACTAAATTAGCCACAAAAGAAGACCACAAAAACACACAGCGGCGCAAATGCGCTAAAACAGAAATTGGTTTACCGTACCGATTATTTTCGCTGGTAGCCGGTAACCACGTGATTGACATTTAAAGAGTTAGATCGATTGGTTGTTTGCATCACTCAACACAAGCAGAACTGCATCACTGCAGCATAAGACACATCGTCCACATTCAGAAGCACATCTCTGTATAGTGACTGGTCTTATTCTTTAAACAGGCAAATGTTCAGCATTCAAACTACAGGTGAACAACAGTCACAGATGTTTCCCGTTGTGTCCACACCTACACAGCATGTTAACAAACCGTGAAAAAAGCCACACAAAAAATGAACGATTGCTGGTGAGGGTTTCTATACATTAGTATGTATGAAGGGTATGTTGTGACTTACCTTCTAAATTAAAAAGTGCAGTACTGGATGTCCACGATGTCCACGCATCAAAAAAATAAAATTGGCTACTTGATTTCACCCATCGCTGGTTATTTTTACAACATAACACCGCAATAAACGAGGGACAGCTGAGAAATATAACATTTGAATCCCTTTTCTCCTTTGCTCTGAGGCGTGGGGGCAAAATATCGACAAGTCCATGAACATCATTTACAGATATATTGGGTAAATGACCAAGACATCTATAGAAATGTAAATCGACGCTTAATTCATTCATTTGGCTAACTTCTTTTGGACATTAAACAGGGCGCGAATAGGACACCGGAAACAAAGCTCCACACAGGATTTTCCGCACCGGAACTAGCATATGCTATCGTGCACATAGTCACTTGATTCGCTAACAGAAACTAATTTAGCTAGCTTAGCACACATGTCTTGTGGCAAGATATATGCACCTAAATGCTTTAAGTCATTGGCTGTTCTGCAAATTGCCACCAAGCTACAACTTTGTGAGCTGACTGTTTGGCGATTTTTGTGTTTTAGACAACAAAAAGAAAAGAAAAAGATCTACGGATTCAGGCTTTTCCTTACCTGTGGTAGTGGCATAGAATGACGTCACTGACATTGGTTTAATATGAAAACAAACTTTGTCAACCAAAAAAAAACCAAAAAAAAGAAGAAGTGAGTCGGCGTGTCATCTTTACCGAGCACCATACATGTTTTGCACACAAAAAAACAAGTATTGCCGAACAAAAGATAAATGTCCTTTTTTTCCTACTTTCGCCGGCTGGTCGTTTGGCGTAAGACGTAAGAAGTGGCGCTTTGAATCTGAGCGCCCGAGTTCGAATCCCTCACGGACTCGCTGCCACGACCATTGCTTGGGGGCGGGGAGAAGCCAAGTCGCTTCTCCCTTTTCCTGCTCTGCCACTCCTCCGCCTGCTCTCTATTACCTTTATTACCGCAAAATACCCATGCTTGTCAGCTCTTCATTCCTCAACTATTTGCTGCTTATTACTCCACCTTCCACAACTTGCAACTTTCTCTCTTCAGGCTACCAACTCTGCCTTCATTTTTTCACACTGTCTCCGACACTTTTACATCAAATTATTACCACCTAATAAGCACAGTGACAGAGGGACCCAGGCTTTTTTTCCGTAAGTTACATGTGTTTGTGTCCGTAACTACCGTCCTTAGCTAGGTCCTCAAATCTAGGCAGCTAAGATGACAACTGGGCTCTTCGGGGAAACTTGTTTGTAAAGTTGCTTTAGCTAATCCGTAGAGCCAATGAATTGACCGTGACTAAAGAAATGATGAGAAAAGCACTGGGTTGCTGTTGTTGCTCTCCGGTCACTGATGCTAGCTAAGAGGATGTAATAAAGGCAAGGTAGCAGAGATGAAAAAGGAGTGGTTGTTGATAAATAAGTGGAGAAAAAGGTGGGCAGGGAAAAAAGCAGGTGTGAGTGTGTGAAATGTGAGTATTTGAGTGTAAAAATGTGTGGTCTCCTGCGAAAGGCTGGGTGCCGATGTGCACCTTGCGCTCTTTAAATACAAGGATATTCCACGTTCTGCTATGTGGTGGGCTAGCAGGTTCATAACATAGAGGCTCAGTTCGAGCCTCGGCTCACCTGCCTCTCTATGTTTATCTGCTAGGGGGAGGTCCAGGCAGGGGATCTTGGAGTGAAAATTCCGAGGGATGAACCTTGTTCAGCCTGGACTTCCCCTGATTTTGATTTTTCTCTGTTTTTTCTTTTACCTGCCAGCAACAAACAGCCCAGCCTGATTTATGGGACCTCCTTCTTGTCATGGCTACCAAGGACCACTCTTCTTCTGCCAACAAGTCATTGCCTGACAAATAAATTATTTCCTATGTTTCCCTATGGGGTTTTTAATCTCCAATATCTTTACATATCTTGCTAGATAGACTTCCCTCAACAGGGTTTACAAACGCCTTATCCTCTTTGTCCACTTCAAATAACTTTAAACAACTATTCTTAGATTCTTGCAACATCTGCTGTCCTCTTGCACAGATTACGCTTTTTAAAAAACTAACAAACACTTTTTTTTAACGTCAACCCATTGTTGGAACTAGATAAATAAAGCATATATAAAAGTCACTACCAAAAACTCATTGCAGCTTCGACCTTGTTATAGAATGTTGTTTGTGGCTCAAGATGACTTGATTTCATCCATGAAGGATACATTTGATATATGTTTTCACATATTATAGACCAACAAGTATTATAGCAGTTTAAATACGAGCGATCGGAAGCATGTGCTGATCAGCTTCAGTTTCTTCTCTGAAGTTGCTCTATTTCTCTTCAGGTTTCTCTCAGACCAAGATGAATGTGATGACAAGGGTGATGGATGGTGTGACATGTGCTGCTGGCCCACAGAACCAGGTGAGTATGCTGTCCATGTGCTCTGCAACAATGAGGACATCCAACACTCTCAGTTAAGATTAGTTTTCATGATTGTTGCCTCAAGACTTAGATCATGGTGGTGGGCTTGTGATGGACACACTTTCATGGCTGAAAGCTCTCCTGTAGAGGCTAAGCCCTCTCGATCAACACACACCTGCCGCTAACTACGTGTGTCTACCTTAAATATCTTTACAAACTCAAAATGTGACCTCTAGCACCAAACGCTTGCTGCAGTTCTTGGTGTCAGAGGTGACACACAAGGTATCGGGTTTTAGGTGCAATTACTTTTCATATAGGACCAAGTATGTTTGGATAGCTTTTTCCCCTTGAAAACTGCCGTTTAATATTACACATTCTTGTCTAATATTATAAATGTATTGATCTGAAACGTGTAAGTGTGACAAATATGGAATAAGATACGAAATCAGAAAGGAGGCAAATATTTTTTCACAGCGCTAAGTCTGTAAATGATCTTCTTTGGCTGTAGTAGATCTTTGACTTGTTCCTTTTTAATTGTTTGTTTAAAATTGTTTTCTCTAGGTTAAGGCGTACGGTCCAGGCCTTCAGAGCAGTGGTCTGGCTGTTGGAAAACCCACTGAATTCACAGTTGATGCCAAGCAAGGAGGAAAAGCTCCTCTGAAAATTATAGCCCAGGTATATCTGGCTTTGTATATGACCACAAATATGTTAAATATATTGCATGTACCGTATTTTTCAGAGTATGAGTCGCACTTAAAATCCTTTAATTGTGCGCCTTATGTATGAATTCTGGTTGTGCTTACTGACCTTGAACCGATTTATGTAATACACGGCGCTCAAAAATCTGTCAAAAAATGTTTTAGTACGACTTTGGTAAGCTACGAAGTCGCACGCTTGATGGATTGTCGAGCATCATGGTTACGTAGTCAGCAGCCTCGCGGAGTGATACGCGCTGCGCTTCAACATAATATTACGTATGTGTGTGGATAAGGACCCCAAAATGGCACCTGTTAAGAGACATGCTTACGAAGCGATTTCAA
>NW_020328066.1:0-10628 GCF_001858045.2 Oreochromis niloticus | reverse complement strand
CATAGGTGCTTCATGTCGTTGACTTGACGCAGCTTAAGACTCATCATAAGACACTACTGCTTCTCTAACTCGAGGGTCATTCTTGACAACTGTACTGCCTGTTTGCGATGTTTTGACTGAGACTGAAAACTCAGTTTTATTCATGAAAGTTGCCAAAACAGCATGTAGGCACGTAGGATTAAATGCAGCTCACTCACTGCGACTTGGAATGGACTGCTAGGGATGTGCTCCCCTCCAAAGCGAACGCAGATCACATACTCACCAGGCTGTGGCGCTTGAGAAGTGGATGTAGCTGTGGGTAATGAGAAAAGATGAAAAGAACAATTGATAACTTTTCGTTACGTCCGATCTGTGTGAAGTTCATAGCCAGTGCTCTGACACAGAGCCATCAACCTCTGAACGCTTAAAAAGCACCAGTGTATCCAGAAAACACATTACATGTGGTGATAAATGCCCTGCCCAAGTGCCCCCTCTCCCCACTGCCTTTCAGCGGCAGGCAGCAGCAAACAGATTGTCAGAGGAGGCCCAGATGATGATCAAGTTTAAACATTGTCTACAATATGCCAAAGAGTGCCAAAGCACTTTAAGCACAAGCACTATTTCAGTAACTTATCTTTCCTGTAGAACTGTGCTCCAAATAAAGACTTTGTGTCGACAAGCTTGTTAGTTCATCATTTACAAATCAATATTGTCTGTATGACAGCAATTAAAATAAAGTGAAACATGTAAAACAGTGGGGTTAAGCGATGCGATGAAAAATTTGGGTGCACCTAACTTTTGTGCTGGTGCACCTAAGAAAAAAAGTTAATCCATACAATCTTAGTAATATTTTTCACTAGTTTTCAAATGTTAAAATTCAAATATTCAAGCAAGTCAATATTCAAGAAAATGCACGTAAAATAAATTAATATTAGTTGTAGTTGGCTTTAAACTTTGGGGTACCGCCTCTCTACTCATTGGCTCCTTTCCCTCCAACAGCACGGTATCCACCAGATTTGGTTCATACCTGAGATATTACAGATTATAAAGTCACATCTACCTTTTTATGCAATTCCCTTCTCACATATACATTGAAACAGAGAAGGTAGGACTGACTAACAACCACAAGAGCTTTCTGAGACTGATTATATACTGATTTGAGTATAAACACTAGCAAAATGCAAGTTTTGCTGCAGCAGATGTCATTGACTGCTTCAGGGCTTGCTCCCAGCAGCTGGACGGTGTCCTGGAGTAAAGAACTACATATCTAGCTGTTGTGACTCCAGTGACAGGTCAGTTCATGTCTACATACTCACTGGCTAAGTTATGGTAGTGAAGGCTCACTTACTCTGTCTTCCACTACTCTCAGACACTGTGTCATATTTTCAGAGGAGCCCAACAAACCACAGATCACTGAGCTGTCATAACAAATCTCCAGCAATGATGCAACACGTAGGAAGACTGAGTTATAAAGACATGGCAATATTTCAACAAGGTCTTGAATTATGAGGCCCCGTCATATCTTAAAACATTAAGGTACCACATCACCCCGGTACAGCTCTTCACTCTCAGACTAGCTCTTTCTAAAGTAGAATGGGAGGCAGAGCCTTCAGCTTTCAGGGCTCTGCTCTGAACCAGCTCCCAGTCTGGATTCAGGAGACAGACACCCTCTGTACTTTCAACATTACACTTACAACTTTCCTATTTGATAAAGCATATAGTCAGCCTTGGATCAGGTGACCCTGAACCCTCCTTAGTTACACTGCAGTAAACCTCTTGTGTGGTTACTTATAGTTACCATTTATGTCTTTATAGTGAGGGTTAATAGTTACTTCCCAACCATTTATTCGTCTTCTATCACTTATTCATCTTCGAGAATGGAGATGTGCATGGCCCGGCAGTCCCTCTGCAAATCTCAACTCTTTGTTACAAACAGTTTTATAAAAGCAACCCCCATTGTAAACCCCATATGGTGTGTCATTAACCTAAGACACTGCGTGTGTGTGTGTGCCTTCCTGCTGGTCATAAAAGGGTCATCTCCTCTACACTCTGAATCTAATATAACCACCACTACAGTCTACAGCTGATATTCCACTGGCCCTTAGACAGACCTATTACCTCGGTCTTCAGTGTCATCGTCCTCTATTCCAATGCCCTCTGCCAGTTCTTTCTGTTTGCGGTAATTCAGCAGGAATTGGCGAATGCTGAGGTCTTCCTGGTCACCGGAGCTTTGATTGGAGCTGGCAGAACGTACTGGTCCTGCTACAAGTGGAAGGAAACCACCTCGCTAAAGGAAAAACAAGACAACAATATGAGCATAGGTTTGGTTACAATAAAATAAGTCAGTTAATCAAATCAGTGTGACACAGACGCTGATGTTTTTGAAAAGAGCCCATCAGTAACATTTAATTCATACATTTTTACTGTGCGGGCTTGTAAAACTTCTGTATGAATATTATTATGAATATTAATTCTACAACAGAAAACCACTCAGCAATTAAACCATCACGATGTATTAAATGTTTCCAAAGATACTGATAATTTGATAACGAGCAAATTATACATCCTGAAGTGTACTCCTTGATAGAAACTTTGAAAGGCACTGCAGAAAACATAAAGTTAAGCAACATAAAAAATGTGGCAGAGCATGCAATGAGTCACATTTTCTTCCTTGTCCTCTTTGACTCCCAGTATACGTGAGACTCAAGCTGACATCACTGTTGAAATCTTACCCAGTGCCTTCATGAGCGCGTGCAGCGCGGAGCAGAAAAGAGCAGCTGTGCGCTCGTAGCTGAGATCCAGATCCTGAACCATGTCCCCGACCAGCAGGCTGCAGTCAGAGTGAGTCAACAGAACTGTCAACACCGGTGGAGCCTGGCCAACAAGACAGGATTATAATGAAATACAGTACAAGCTCAGGGCAGCACAGGCTTAAGCAGACCAAGGAGGAAATCGGGTAAACCCTCCAGCAGTTATTTCTGTGTCCATTTTGGGTAAAAACAAAAACACCTCATAACTACCTGTGGATGCGGCTGAGCTCTGAAGGTTGAGTGATATGTCATTAAGCAGGTAGTCAGAGTTCTCATTGATCAGTTCCTTGAGGGAAGCGTATCCACAGACCTTATTGATGTTCCATATGGAGCTCAGCGCCGCCTGGCTGACCAGCAGCGTCTCCTCACCAGCTTTCTCCAGCACAGGATACAGCCAGGTCGTCAACAAGGGACGGAAATCGCGGCCCAGCGCCTGAGCACAGCAGGCCAAGGCCTCCAGTTGGATGCACAGCTGACAGATGTTGCTGTTGAGCTGGTGGATCGTGGATGCAGATCATTTTAGATGTTTCAGTAGCAGCCTGATGAAATTAGCTGTGTCGTTAACCCACTTCAGCCATCCAAACAGATGACCATCTAAGGTGAATTATGCAGATCACTAGCACAGTACACAGATTACCACTTCTGATTCCAGCCAGACTTGTTGTTACTTCATTCTAATCATGCAGTAACAACAAAGATTTATTCCTACTGGCTTTTTAAAATGTGCTTCTTCTATTCTAGAAAAAAAAAACATGTTATCACAGGGTTTGCTTTTATTCAATGACATTTGTGTTGGCTGTGTCAGTTGCAGGCAAACATTTATCATTATTTTAAATCTATTTTTATGTTTTAGGATTTTGTAAACTGCCTTTTTTTCTCAGTTTACAATGTAAACTGCCTTTTTTTTATGTTAGATATTAGGAAATACCTTCAAATTAGTGCATATTTAACTTGTTACACTGCCTTAATGTTGCCTGCATGGGATCTCCTCATCAGCATATGACTGTACCCTGGATGATGATATGTGAGGAGCTTGAACTTACTATGTGCACGAGAAATGCTAACTTCCTGGTTTGAGGCCGGATGTGGGGTTGCACATTTCCGGTAGCTTTACTTTGCGGTAAATCGCTACTGCGAAGATATACTCCAAAATCATGTCCAAAACTTGAAAATGGAAAGATTGCGTTAAGTTCCAAAGAGCAGAAGGTGGGAACACTCACCACTGTTGTGTCACAAAAAATCTAATGATAGATTTTGACGTTTAAAGATAGGCTGGTTAGCTCCCAGAGCTATCACTGACTCCACACACCAAGTTTCACCACGATCAGACCAAAATTCACTAAATTAGCCACAAAAGAAGACCACAAAAACACACAGCGCGCAAATGCGCTAAAACAGAAATTGGTTTACCGTACGATTATTTTCGGGTAGCCGGTAACCACGTGATTGACATTTAAAGAGTTTAGATCGATTGGTTGTTTGCATCACTCAACACAAGCAGAACTGCATCACTGCAGCATAAGACACATCGTCCACATTCAGAAGCACATCTCTGTATAGTGACTGGTCTTATTCTTTAAACAGGCAAATGTTCAGCATTCAAACTACAGGTGAACAACAGTCACAGATGTTTCCCGTTGTGTCCACACCTACACAGCATGTTAACAAACCGTGAAAAAAGCCACACAAAAAATGAACGATTGCTGGTGAGGGTTTCTATACATTAGTATGTATGAAGGGTATGTTGTGACTTACCTTCTAAATTAAAAAGTGCAGTACTGGATGTCCACGATGTCCACGCATCAAAAAAATAAAATTGGCTACTTGATTTCACCCATCGCTGGTTATTTTTAGAACATAACACCGCAATAAACGAGGGACAGCTGAGAAATATAACATTTGAATCCCTTTTCTCCTTTGCTCTGAGGCGTGGGGGCAAAATATCGACAAGTCCGAACATCATTTACAGATATATTGGGTAAATGACCAAGACATCTATAGAAATGTAAATCGACGCTTAATTCATTCATTTGGCTAACTTCTTTTGGACATTAAACAGGGCGCGAATAGGACACCGGAAACAAAGCTCCACACAGGATTTTCCGCACCGGAACTAGCATATGCTATCGTGCACATAGTCACTTGATTCGCTAACAGAAACTAATTTAGCTAGCTTAGCACACATGTCTTGTGGCAAGATATATGCACCTAAATGCTTTAAGTCATTGGCGTTCTGCCAAATTGCCACCAAGCTGCAACTTTGTGAGCTGACTGTTTGGCGATTTTTGTGTTTTAGACAACAAAAAGAAAAGAAAAAGATCTACGGATTCAGGCTTTTCCTTACCTGTGGTAGTGGCATAGAATGACGTCACTGACATTGGTTTAATATGAAAACAAACTTTGTCAAACCAAAAAAAAACCAAAAAAGAAGAAGTGAGTCGGCGTGTCATCTTTACCGAGCACCATACATGTTTTGCACACAAAAAACAAGTATTGCCGAACAAAAGATAAATGTCCTTTTTTTTCCTACTTTCGCCGGCTGGTCGTTTGGCGTAAGACGTAAGAAGTGGCGCTTTCAATCTGAGCGCCCGAGTTCGAATCCCTCACGGACTCGCTGCACGACCATTGCTTGGGGGCGGGGAGAAGCCAAGTCGCTTCTCCCTTTTCCTGCTCTTGCCAACTCCTCCGCCTGCTCTCTTATTACCTTTTATTACCGCAAAATACCCATGCTTGTCAGCTCTTCATTCCTCAACTATTTGCTGCTTATTACTCCACCTTCCACAACTTGCAACTTTCTCTCTTCAGGCTACCAACTCTGCCTTCATTTTTTCACACTGTCTCCGACACTTTTACATCAAATTATTACCACCTAATAAGCACAGTGACAGAGGGACCCCAGGCTTTTTTCCGTAAGTTACATGTGTTTGTGTCCGTAACTACCGTCCTTAGCTAGGTCCTCAAATCTAGGCAGCTAAGATGACAACTGGGCTCTTCGGGGAAACTTGTTTTGTAAAGTTGCTTTAGCTAATCCGTAGAGGCCAATGAATTGACCGTGACTAAAGAAATGATGAGAAAAGCACTGGGTTGCTGTTGTTGCTCTCCGGTCACTGATGCTAGCTAAGAGGATGTAATAAAGGCAAGGTAGCAGAGATGAAAAGGAGTGGTTGTTGATAAATAAGTGGAGAAAAAGGTGGGCAGGGAAAAAAGCAGGTGTGAGTGTGTGAAATGTGAGTATTTGAGTGTAAAAATGTGTGGTCTCCTGCGAAAGGCTGGGTGCCCGATGTGCACCTTGCGCTCTTTAAATACAAGGATATTCCACGTTCTGCTATGTGGTGGGCTAGCAGGTTCATAACATAGAGGCTCAGGTTCGAGCCCTCGGCTCACCTGCCTCTCTATGTTTATCTGCTAGGGGAGGTCCAGGCAGGGGATCTTGGAGTGAAAATTCCGAGGGATGAACCTTGTTCAGCCTGGACTTCCCCTGATTTTGATTTTCTCTGTTTTTTCTCTTTACCTGCCAGCAACAAACAGCCCAGCCTGATTTATGGGACCTCCTTCTTGTCATGGCTACCAAGGACCACTCTTCTTCTGCCAACAAGTCATTGCCTGACAAATAATTATTTCCTATGTTTCCCTATGGGGTTTTTTAATCTCCAATATCTTTACATATCTTGCTAGATAGACTTCCCTCAACAGGGTTTACAAACGCCTTATCCTCTTTGTCCACTTCAAATAACTTTAAACAACTATTCTTAGATTTCTTGCAACATCTGCTGTCCTCTTGCACAGATTACGCTTTTTAAAAAACTAACAAACACTTTTTTTTAACGTCAACCCATTGTTGGAACTAGATAAATAAAGCATATATAAAAGTCACTACCAAAAACTCATTGCAGCTTCGACCTTGTTATAGGAATGTTGTTTGTGGCTCAAGATGACTTGATTTCATCCATGAAGGATACATTTGATATATGTTTTCACATATTATAGACCAACAAGTTATTATAGCAGTTTAAATACGAGCGATCGGAAGCATGTGCTGATCAGCTTCAGTTTCTTCTCTGAAGTTGCTCTATTTCTCTTCAGGTTTCTCTCAGACCAAGATTGAATGTGATGACAAGGGTGATGGATGGTGTGACATGTGCTGCTGGCCCACAGAACCAGGTGAGTATGCTGTCCATGTGCTCTGCAACAATGAGGACATCCAACACTCTCAGTTAAGATTAGTTTTCATGATTGTTGCCTCAAGACCTGAGATCATGGTGGTGGGCTTGTGATGGACACACTTTTCATGGCTGAAAGCTCTCCTGTAGAGGCTAAGCCCTCTCGATCAACAACACACCTGCCGCTAACTACGTGTGTCTACCTTAAATATCTTTACAAACTCAAAATGTGACCTCTAGCACCAAACGCTTGCTGCAGTTCTTGGTGTCAGAGGTGACACACAAGGTATCGGGTTTTAGGTGCAATTACTTTTTCATATAGGACCAAGTATGTTTGGATAGCTTTTTCCCTTGAAAACTGCCGTTTAATATTACACATTCTTGTCTAATATTATAAATGTATTGATCTGAAACGTGTAAGTGTGACAAATATGGAATAAGATACGAAATCAGAAAGGAGGCAAATATTTTTTCACAGCGCTAAGTCTGTAAATGATCTTCTTTGGCTGTAGTAGATCTTTGACTTGTTCCTTTTTTAATTGTTGTTTAAAATTGTTTTCTCTAGGTTAAGGCGTACGGTCCAGGCCTTCAGAGCAGTGGTCTGGCTGTTGGAAACCACTGAATTCACAGTTGATGCCAAGCAAGGAGGAAAAGCTCCTCTGAAAATTATAGCCCAGGTATATCTGGCTTTGTATATGACCACAAATATGTTAAATATATTGCATGTACCGTTTTTTCAGAGTATGAGTCGCACTTAAAATCCTTTAATTGTGCGCCTTATGTATGAATTCTGGTTGTGCTTACTGACCTTGAACCGATTTTATGTAATACACGGCGCTCAAAAATCTGTCAAAAAATGTTTTAGTACGACTTTGGTAAGCTACGAAGTCGCACCGCTTGATGGATTGTCGGAGCATCATGGTTACGTAGTCAGCAGCCTCGCGGAGTGATACGCGCTGCGCTTCAACATAATATTACTGTATTGTGTGTGGATAAGGACCCAAAATGGCACCTGTTAAGAGACATGCTTACGAAGCGGATTTCAAACTCAAGGCTGTCAGTCACGCAGTAGAACATGAGAATAGAGCAGCTGCGAGAGATTTCAACATTAATGAATCAATGGTACGGAAGTAGAGGAAGCTAGAAGAAGAGTTGAGTAAAGTTTGACTTATCTGACTGTTTTGTTTCGCTTAATGCGTTTTATAATCCAGTACGCCTCATGTATAAAACCAGACCTGTTCATCAACAGTGCGCCTTATGGTCCGAAACTACGGTGTGTTAAATCTGATTGAACTAATCCTTGTCTTCTGCACAGGATGGTGAAGTCAATTCTGTGGATGTCCAGGTTAAGGATAATGGCAACAGCACATACACCTGCACCTACACCCCACGTAAGCCTGTGAAGCAGACTGTGATGGTCTCCTGGGGAGACTGAGAGTCCATTCAGGGTGAGTATGCACTCACTTTCACTCTTGCATGCAGGGTTTGCCTTTTCTTCTCACTGAAAAGTCTCTTGAGTTTTGGTGTTTGTGCCCACAGATGAATATCGGAGCAGGCTGTCATCCAAACAAGGTGAAGGTCTCTGACCCTGGAGTGGCAAATACGGGCCTCCAAGCCTTCCAGCCAACATACTTCACTGTTGACTGCTCAGAGTCTGGTCAAGGTAAAGCTCCATAAAACTGTGTGTGTGAGAGTAAAGAGCGCAAACATATGCTCATGTCAAAGAAATATTCCAAACAACCGATATTACAGGGAAACTTATTTAACCCACCTGCTGTTTGAGGCTAAAAATGACTGTAGAGCATTACCTGCAAAGGTAACATGCTAACACAGCCTTTGTCCTCTGCCATCAGGACAAAGGCTGTTTGCGTTTAGGCTATTCCAATGACATCCTTCAGGGTCAAAGTGGATCCTTCTCAAGGCAGAGGGACCAGGACTCAGCCGCAGTGGTAAGAATACCTGTACTGCCTCACAAAGTCAGAGAGTGCTAACAAAAAACAGTCCGTTTATTTAGTTTATTGGTCTATAATACGGTCTGAATGTTTTCCGTCATACTACATGGAACAACTCTTCATAACACTTTTATGAAAATGTTTGACGAAATTGACAAGATCAAAATTCAAATCACAATGGCAAGGATTTAAAAACAAGAATAACATGAATAAACAGGGTTTAGTTGGTACGCGAATGTAAACAGGTCCTTTTGAGCTGTCATTTGAACTGCGTACCAGTCAAAGCAGTAGTAGCAGCAGGCTGTGAATGACTTTGAAATCATCAGCAACCACACCAACACACACTGTTAAATATACACCTGTGCAACAGGCGAGAGAAGAAATGCTCACACATGCGGGCGTGGATTGTAGTTACTTTGTAGTTACTTTGTATTATGTGGGTTCTTATAAGACAAGGAAGCGTTCTTCTGGCTGTTATGCATCATATTAAATGGGAGAATGTGGATCGCTTCCCTTTCCCGTGACAGGGTCCCTGGGAGTTGCGTGACCTACGGTGGAGATCACATTCCCAAGAGCCTTTCAGTGGCAGCGTGGCAGCCATGCTGGACCTTAGCAAGGTCAAGGTGACAGGCCTGGGAGACAGTATGTACCTCTGTCATTGTTCTTGTACATCCACACCTTCTGACACCAAGCCTCAGGCTACATAAAGCCTAGTGATAACCTATGAAACCATCATTTGCTTTTAAATGTTTGTCTAAGCATGAATGTTTTTACGATGGCTTTCCCCCCACCTTGTACAGTTGCCAGTATATTGATGTTTTCATTTAATTTTTTAAAATGAATCTAAGCTTTTCGAGCAGATCAGAGGTGTCAGTGTATTTTCTTTGGTCTCTGTTCTGGCAGAGATAGCTGTTGGCAAAGACCAGCTCGTGCTGGTGTTTGTTTCTTCCTCCCCATTATCACCACAGCTTTATTCAAAGAAGGTGATCTGATCTTTTGGCTCGTCTGTCCAATAGTGTAAGATTTCTGGTGAGTATCAGCTGCGCTGGTATGTAAATCGGGCCATCCAGCTGCGTACTGATCCGACGCCACTTGTGCCAAAAATCCGGACAAATGTCGTTTGATCATGGAGCAAATCTGAGCCAAATAGACTGATCATTTTTTTCACATGGCGTCTCATCAGAGGAAACTTTTCCTTTCCAAGTTCCTGTAGAACTGTCAGAAAAATCCTGGAAGCGCTGTCTGAATTCTGTTTCGAGACATGTAATCACAGACACATATTTCCCTTTTTTAGCAGAAAGGTTGGCCTGTGGATAAGCAGTTGTGATCTTGACAGTGTGGGGAACTGCACAACGTTGAAGTTGTGCAGTTGTGTCTTAAAGAGATTGACCTTCAACAAAATGCTTTCATGTGCGCATAAAGTTTGGTACAAGCTGCTCTTTCCCTCGTAGGCTCTTGTCAGGGTGGTTAAATGATCAGCAAGATCAACTAAAAATGCAAGGTCTGCCAACCATAGAGGGTCATCAGCTCATGAAGAGGTCGGTCCTTCTCTTTCAAAAATGGTCAATTTCTGACCTCAGGGAGTAAAGACGCTTCAGCGCGGCGCCGCGGCTTAGCCAGCGCGCCTCCGAGTGGTAGAGTAGATCCCCATATTCAGCATCCACTTCAGAAGGAAAGCCTGAAATTCTCTGTGCTACAGTCCTCTTGCTCGAATTATGTTGACACTT